>NW_010205719.1:49028-67537 GCF_000695765.1 Mesitornis unicolor
GCCAGCTTAATGTTTTTTTGGTGCTGGTTCTTTGGAAACAGTCTTACTGCCTCTGAATACCTGTCACTGCCATGCAAAGCCATTCAGCGTGAAGTTAAACTTCCCCCCTCGCCTTTTTTAACCCAGCAGGGAAGTACAATGAGAGAGACTTGGAGACAACACAAAATCGTAGTCGAAGCATTTCTTTCTTATTACATTCGCCCTTCCCAGAAACACAAGTGGCAGCTTGCCATGAATTAGGTCTGCTCAATAATTCAGCCCCCCTCGTAATCAGAAGACAGCAGTCGGAGCTGTGATGGATAATGGCCTCATGTCAGGCGTCAATGTTAGGTCTCCCCAGTCTATCACTAGCTGTTACGATCATCAATCACAACATTCCACTTACCTGCTTACTGCCAATGGCAAGCCGTACAGGGCTTACATTAAACCAACGGTTAATTTCCTGGATATAGCTCCTTCATCAGATGTGTCCTGCAGAGATGTGCCATTTTGCTTGCCTTATGCAAGAGCTGACCAAAGGCAACATAACAGTGTTGGGTCAAGCTTTGCCACCTTCAATGTAGAAAATGCAACTCCCTTGCAATTGCAAGCAGGGAAATTCACCTAAAATTTAAAAAAGCTCTGTAGTTTTGATAATGGACAAAGCCCATGAATTTTCTGAAAATACCACTGTGTGTGTGTAAGGGACAGGCTTGTTCTCCAGTGCTCTTCAAAGTCCATATCATCACAGTCACAGCATTTCCTAAATCAGGATTCCCAGTGTGCAAAAAGAGATTTGTCAGATCATAAAACTACAAGTAACTGGCTTAAGTATTATACAGGCCTTTGGTATCTAAAACCTCCTACTTTTGTTGTGTGTGCTTTTTCATTTCATTTCTTTAGGAAGAGAAAATACAAGAAGCACAACTGACAAAGCTAAACCAGGGAAGATACAGACAAATGCAACCCCAAGCACTTTTGAAATGAATGCAGTGGTGCTGGCTTTCACTGCTACAGGCCACAGGCTCTGCTGACTGGATGCCCAATACCCAGCTCTCAACAGTGGTGCTTTCTTCCCGGGCTCAGGAAGATCTCTATGAGTTTGCTTGCTAACAACTCTTGTCCTACAATGGCTACTTTCTGGCTCCCAATTCCAGTATGCCTTATACTTGAGTGCCCTAACGAGACTGCCTTGGATTGCCTGCCCAAAACCAGCCATTGGGTAACTACCTGATAAAGGTCAGTTTTGGACATTTTCAAAAATGAAAGACAATGGAGTTCATCCACTCTTTGAGTCACACAGACCTGTTACAAGAACCTATATCTGATGTTCCCTGTGGAAATGTCTTTGGCTGATGCTTTTCTTTTAATCTTTCATGGGTTTAATGCTTTCTGGAACTGGAGTTGAACAGATGTTCTAAGAAGATTCCTACATTTGGCCATTGGTCGGGGTAGCAAGAAATAAGAACTCTAGCTCGCAAAACTTTTTAAGGTTTCATCAGTTATTTTAGTTACATTGATAATAAAAAGGCTGTTGAAATTTGTCAGAAAAAAATAAATAAGAGAAAAGAGAGAAATCATCTGCCAAGGCAGCAGTTCATTCACCTGGTGAGGGGATTCAAAGGGGATTCAGGCGATGCTTGGTCTTATGCATTAAGATTATCTGTTTGTTTCTTTCTCCTTTTAACCAGAAATATCATTCTGATCTAACAAAAGTTTCAACTACAGATATAGATTTCCTTGAAAAGTTTTGGTTTCAATGAAACAGCATTTTCTGGTGAAAAACATTTAATTGAAAAGTTCCCATCCAGCTCTTGTTTTGACATCCTCTTCAAGCATTACAGGTTTGTAGGCAATGAATTAGAAAGAAACAATGAAGCAAGCATTTTATTTTGTCTTTCATTTTATTCACTTACAAAAAAAAGTTACATATGACAGTAATTATATATTTTGTATATTCGGCATCATTCTGAATGACAAGCCATGGCTTGGTTATTTAAATTTTTATTTTTTAAAAAAACTTGTGTCATTTGGACTTTTGCTGAGAAAAAATTTACTTTGCTTTCCTTTCTCTGCATTTGAAATCAATGAAAACAAAACAAAACAGAAAATATTCTGAGATGCTCTGTGAGGAAATAAAATGGAAGATGATGCTGTAAACACAGGATATTTGCATATGTCAGTGGAGGAAGCATTCCTACCCCTGCTGCTTCATGCAGAGGGTATGAGTGCCAGTGTGATGTGACTCACACAGGTGCAGCATCTGCCTGGACATTTTGATGTGCCACCAGGCAGTTGTCTGCCTCAGCAGAGTAGAGTAGAGGGAGGAGGGACACTGCCCCACAGCGTCACTCCTCCCGGTGAGATAGTGAGCAGTGCTCACCTCCTGTGCAAGCACCGTGGATTACTTCAGCCCAGCACGGGCTGTGGGTGCTGACACATCCCCACTTCAGACATTTACAGGGAATGAGCCTGCAGGCATCACCGGCTCTCCAGCCACAGTCCACCTATCACCTGTGAATCTACAGGAAGTGGAGGGCAGCACGTCCTCAGAAGCATGCTTAAACAAGACTTTCAATAATGTTTTCAGAAAAAAAAAGAAAAAAGAAAAAAGAAAAAAGGTGTCCTGGTGAGGCTACATGGTGGTTAGCAAAAATGTGGAGATTTGATGGTTGTCCATCAATCCCTCACTTTTATAAATATACTAAAAAGATGGTAACTGACTCAAACTCATCAATTCCATTCATGTTAGCTAACATTTAGCTGAAATCTTTCAGGAATGTTATTGTTCAATAACCTCCTTATTCAGAATGGATCATATCTTTATATTCTTGCTCTTTTTTTTTCCTTATAAAAATTTGTGATTGGGACACCTTTTTCCTAATATTTCATTGAATGAAACAGTGGGTAAAGGTGTGAATGAGTAAGATTAGGAAAAAGGAGATCCTGAGAATTATTCCTACTGCCTTCTGAGCAGCCCTGGGCAGATCCTCCTATCATGGTTTACTCTTAGTCTCAGGAAATTCCTTTTTTGGAGAGATGTTGGTTGCAGACATCTTCAGAAAATGCTGTCAGCACAACTTGGTCAGAGCTGCAGGAGGAAGGGAGGAAGGTGGGGGAGAGTGGTAGGGGCCCAGGGCTTTTTTGGTAAAATAGTCACAACATAAGAGTTGCAATATCAGCAGTAAGGCCATTGTCAACTACAAGAAAAACATTTCCATTTCCTACCAAAGGTCACAATACTTGATAGTGTTCACTGTTTACTGACATGAACACCGCTAAAGACCAAATCAACCCAATATGCAAGGCTAGTATGAGACAATCTACAACAAACTCCACTCAACTAGACCAGCAGCAATGCCCAGAAGGCCATGGCTTGCATAGAGCAAAAATGAGGATTTCCCTGTTAAGCAGAAGGGATGCAGGGACAAAATCCCCAAGCTGCTGAGCTGCAGGCTGAGCGTGGTGCTGAGGGCTTGTCTGTCCCACTACACACAAGTATGGGGAGGTGCAAAGCCTTGTGACTCTGTTAGCTGCCACACAGCTGTATTAGACAAGATTCAGGTCAAGACTGGGTTACCTATGCTGAAATGTTTACATAGAGATGTTAACATCTGAGCTCAACGGGTGATTCAGTTGCCTCCACAGAGACTTCTCATGTTGCCCGAGATGCTACAGGGAATCTGAGACATCAACAAGGAGGTGGCAGATGTAACACAGGGCTTCCTAGTGCAGCAAGCACATGGAGGCCTGGAAGAATCCCCTTGAACACCTGGTCTGGCACTTAGTACCTATCACCAAACAGACAATGTCCAAGGATGTTTAACTTCCCAATACATGCAAAAGAGTCTAGAAAATAATTCGGTTTGCTAAGAATTAAACACTTAATGGGATGGACAGGCATCGACTATATTTACCAGATCTCCACTATGGGGACCTTAGACATCCAGCTCACATGCAGATGCCTAAATGCAGATATTTTAGTCTTCCAGCCCTTGCCCTATCAAGAAAAGTGAGAAACCAAGACCTGTGCATGCCAAAAGTATTCTGCCACCTTAAGCCATGCTACTGCCAGAAGCCTCCTCTACAGCAGCAAGACCAAAAGATTCTTGAAGTTAACCAGAATTGCTGTTGACTCCATTGTGCCTCATAGGCAGAGTCTTACTAGAGCATTTTAAATTCAAATCAAGGGAAAAAAATCCAGAAAAAATAACTCTTCACAAACTTTAGATCTGGGATGGTATTCTTGACCTAGAGCTAGCCTTTTTCTGGTATGCACCAAGCACTCTACCAGGAGTTTGATAAAAGATTAATTTTGAGTGGTTGTAGTCCTCCTTCGACAGGACCCGGTCCCAGTGAGCTATCCCAGTGCGTTACAAAGGGGCTGGGTACTTCTCTTAATCTGGTTCTTGTGCTGTTGATAAGAAAACACCTGATAGTCTGAACAACCAGTCTGTGACTGTCTTGGCTGCTTGTTGCCAGACGCATGTCTCCTTCCAGGTCTGCTTTGTGCACACCAACACAGACAGCACTGCCAGGATTTCTTCAGGAGCAGCATCTCTTTTTTTTTTTCCAAAATGGGCAATTACTGGCAACAACTAAGGTATTCTGTGAAGGACTACTCCTCCTTCCTAGCACAGGACCTCTGGACAGGTTGCCTTTCCTCCATGTTAGGAACTAGATTACGTCCCTCTGCTACACTCATTTTTGCTCAGCTGGTTCATGCCTTTTTTCCTCTATCAGCTGCTCGCCCCTGGTAGTGGTGCAATCTGAGCTTTAAAAAGTCTAAAAATGCTTTTTAAAAAAAGTCTTTGTTTTGGAAGTAGAAGAGGGGATGGAGTCCAAGCAGTTCTAGAAAGAACAGGTTTGTTTGGAGTCTGTGAAGGCAAAAAGCTAATACCCTGTGAAGTAATAAAAACGTATTTTAAAGAAGCTCATCTCAGCTGGACTATAAGCTGATTCATGAAGGCAGGCGCCAAGTGACTGTGTAGCTGTTGGGGCCACAGCAAAGGGAATTTTCAACATTTATTGTTGGTTTTGTGTTTTCTTTTTTTTTTTTTTTTAACTAGTCTAAGTAGAAGTACTGTGCTAATAGAGAGTTTAAATGGATTTGAGATGGAGTTCAGAATTCCTATATAATTCAAAGGCGTGCCAAACCCAAAAACATGCCAGTACTCTGAGAGCCAGTATAATGTTCAGTAAACAGGGAATATGCTCAGAAAAGGAGCAGAGAAATCAACTGTTAAGCACCCGTTGCACCTGCTGCAGCAACATCTTTGCCTTACAGTGTTCTTGCACTGGCTAGCCCATGACTTATGCACATGAGGAGAGGTCATAATGCCTGTTTCTAAACATTGGCATGGGATGATGCAGGTTTCTGTGTTTCACACAGTGAAAAACGACTGTGCTACATTTCCAGATGATAGCTGAGCTTCCCCTTGCCAGGAGCAGGGCAACGCAGCAACCAGCAATGCCACCTTGTTTATTTATCCTACATGAAGGTTGTTTACTACATTTTGTGCCACTATAACGCACATGCTTTCCTATAGGTGTGTCAGATGCATTGGACAAAAATAGGATGCTCGCACCATAGAGCTTGCAGTCAATGGATGCGTTGGTTACGGACACATCTGGGCCCTCATCCAGCCAGGTCAGATTTGTGAGCCAGTCATAGGTAAGAAGCAGTAAAACTGCTTTAGCACACATCAGGACTATGTTTCTTGTGGGGCACAGTGTCATGCCCATGGGGTATCCAGTCCTTACACTGGCAGGCAGAGATGCTCTGGCTGGGTTTGTACCTGCCTATGTAACATAACCCTGGATGGACAGTAATCTGGGCACACATGCTATCCTTCCTTTACAAATTGCACCCAGTTCCAAAATACTCCTGAATCAGTATGAGAATGCCAAATCTAAGGCATATTTTGAGAATGGGGCGCCCTTGGAGAAGAGCCGTGTAAGCAGCTGACAGGCACCCTGCCTTTGCTCTATGCATGTGAAGTGGGAAGAGAGGCCTGCAAGGAGATGCTGCCCAGTTTAGGGCAGCTCAGTTTGCCTGCTAGTGGGAACAGAGCTCCCCAGCCAATGCCTTGCCCACTGCTCACCATTACTTTTCCCCTGACATTTAGGGGCAATGATGTAAGGTGAGCTGGCTTGCTGGAGGAGGACATTTTTCCAGCCTTGCAGCAGCCTTCTTGAGCTGGAGAGGCCACCCCTATGCACTCTTACCTAAAACACCCCAGTGCAGAATCGCACAGGGGTGATAACTTCATGTCTGTCTGCCTCACGTAGTTGCTTCTAGGCCCCAAAGAGGAATGTCTCATCTCCCCTCTGCATGCGTCAGCTCACACAGGGCTCCTTGCAGTGGGGCCTGGGGGGACACTGCATAGCCTGCCTGCCATCCCACCATGCGATTACAGTTTCTACCAGCCACTCCTGCCAGAGCTTTTTTATCTGCAAAATTAAAAAGCTCCATTTTTTCCTCAGCAAAACTGTAAGCTTTTCCTGCGGCCGCGCCCGGCCCTGCAAACCGTCAGACAGCTCCTGCCTTTTCTCATCAGGTCTGCAGCCTGCTTTTTAGATCTGCAAGATTAGCATCACTGGCCTAAACATCCAAAAGTGAACCAGGCAGGTGCTCAGTTTATGACAATCTCAGCTGCAAAATTTCTGGCCCTGCAGCAGTGGAATGACCTCAATCCTCACTGTGTTCTGATTGCTGCATTAAATGCACTTTTTTTGCAATGACGTCTTTTCCAAAGGAATGGCTCCATAATAAATAATGAATATATCAATCCCTGAAAACCGTAGCACAGAGCACTGTGAGGGAATATTCTGTGTTGGAAAAGCTTTTGCTGCACGAATCAGCTATCCAGATAATGGATCCTTATAAGTATGTAGGACAAATAGCTATATGAACCATCTGGGACTCACTCAGCAGTGGGGAAAAGACTGTTAGACTTGCAAGATCAGCACGCAAGAGTGACTGCTGATCAGCCACTGCTGCTTTGCAGAGAAAACAAAGGCTGTAGCATTTAAGCTATTCGTCGTTTTCACCTACTCCAAATGTTGCAAAATGTGTTTATTGTCCCAAATCATAAATTCAAAATTTGTTAGATATTTTTCCAGATTGTGGTTTCATCATAGGTTTAAGCTGATCCACATTCACTTGCTCTCATGTCTCTCATGTGCCAGCATTCGACTCTATGAAGTCCCTGGCTGAGCCACATCTGGCTGAGAAGTAACCACGTATAAAACCCAGCAAAACTTTTCAGCTGACAGTTCCCTGACTCAGCTTATCCTGCAGCTGCAGGGATGCTGCTGCTGGAACAAGAGGGCACAAGCAGCTGGAATCAGGTCTTTTGGGGTCAGCCTCCACTTAGGCCAATTTATGCTGATTGTGAGAGCTTAATCTAATTGTGCTGGATGCTGTCTTCACCTTAATATTACAATTGAATTAAAGAATAGTGAAAAGCAGTGACAATTTTAATCAACTACCAAATGTGCTATTTCAGTAGCAATCTTATTTGTGATTTCTTCTAACTGGAAAAATGCCTGTTACTTCCTGAGAAAAAGAGATGGCAAGGAACAATAAAATTGTGAATGATTTTATAATCAAGCAAGTGAGACTTTGCACATTGTCCCCATAAGGCTGCAATTTTCTGATATGCTATAAAATAGATAACTAAATGCACAGCTATCTACAGTCACAGCTCCTTAGCAGTACCTGTTGTGTCCCATGCTAATTTGGCTCAACCTGAGAAGCAGACCAAGTGAAAAATTGAATATAACTTGCCTCTGGAAAACCAAGACTGAGATTCAACCTGTGTGTGGGTGTCAGTGTGTAGGGACACCTGAGCACCAGGTGTCCTGGCTGCCTTTCCAGCTAGGGGAGATGGACGGTTTGGTTGCCTGCAGGGAAGAATTGCCATCTGGGACACCCGGAGTGCAGTGACCTCCTGATAGGACCAACAGCTGTGATGGAGGACCTTCAGGATCTATGCCCTCCTGGGTGGCATGTGGAGCCCAGGGTTTATACAGCAGAATTGGAAACCTGTGTTCACATGGCTGAATCCCTCCACTATCCCTTGGCCAGCCTTGTTCAGCTGGCTACCCACCAGGAGCAGGTTCAGCTGCCCGCATGTGAGCACCTAGCACCATTCAAAAGGCCTTCTAATACCTGGGACACCTGTGTGGGGTTGGCAGATGTGACACAGGACTTCTAGGAAGTCTCTGTACTCCTAGAGCAGCAGCGTGAGGGTAGATGAGATTTCAGGCTGTGATGGATGCCTGTGTGGAGGCAGCGGAGAGGACTCCCAGAGCTGGTTTTCCCTCCCTTCACAAGCTGCGATGAGACCACCATCAATGCAGGACTGGGTGTTGGCATTGCAGCTCATATTCAGAGAGCCTTTGCATTGCATTTGTGGTATAAAATGCTTCTTGGCACCAGTCAGGGCATCACAACCCATTTGTTATGAAATGGCAATCAGTAGGAGATGTTAATCATGCGGTAACGATCAGTGCATAAAATAGTTTCTTCTTTGCAGCATTTTGGTTGAAAATACTGGGCCTTGCTAGGCTGTGATTCTGCTGTCCTGCACTTCAGGGTAATACCTTGACTTGAGCGAGGCAATTAGATTGAATAATGAAGTCCAATTAGAGATGTCACAGGACTCACCTCTTAGCAGACTTTTGGCTAGGAAGGCCGGTCTGCGAGCCAAATCTCCTCTCTTCCTGCAAAGGTCAGTGCCTATCCCCAGTGACCTGTAATTTTATCTTGACTGATGGGCCTTCCAAAAATATTTCAACAGCTGGAAAAGCTGAACATCTGGCCATGAAAACTTTCCTGAGAGTGTTGCCTTCTGGAAGCAATAAAGATGGACCAAAAGTAATGCGAGTGCTTTGCTCTGTTTAACAACTCGCTCTTTCCAAATGATTGAGCCTGTTACTTGCTGTCTTCATTTTGGAATGAGGTGGTTCCCACTCAGACCTATTTATGTAAGGCATTGAGAAAATCTTTGAGAAAAATGAAGAAAAACTTACTGATTTCAAATTTATAAATATGAAGGAACAAAACTAATGGAGGGATGAAAATGATGAGTAGTCGTATCCGCAGTTCTCTGAACTGCTCTTTCCAAGGCAGGCCAGCATGACACACAAATTCAGGTCACCTTTGTCAGGAGATGTAATTAGAAGTACACCCTGTTGAAAAAAAGGAAGGAGGGAGGTAGTTAGCTGAAATAAACCTTTACCAGGGAAGGCTAATCAGCAGCCCACAAATTAATCAAAGCAGGTGTAAGTCAACCATGAACCAATAAACTGAGATGAAAGCAGCAAGGAGAGAAACAGGCCAAGCAGAATTTATCGGCGTGTGGGATTCAGATGTGCTTACAAGTCCAGGAAGTCTCTAACAAAGCAAAGCCCAAAGCTACCAAAATTTTGTTAGCACACGCTTTTGATGCTTTCTGCCCTTCACAAAGGGCAATTATGAGACAGTCATTTCACCTTAATACAAAAGAGAAATGCTGACCTTATTTCTGCTACTTTATTAATCACTTTTTTCAGACCCTCTTTTCATGGAGATGAAGCAGAGGGAGTAGCAAGGCATCAGTCTGGTGCTCAAAACATGAGCAGGAAAAGGAGCTGGGAGGTTCTGCTTGGTGATTTTCAACACAGGAGGGTGCATCACTTGCCTGCTTCATACTGATGCCACAAGGGAGCACTTACACAGCCTCATATGGCAGCAGAGGAACTTAAAAATCAATAGTCACCCCTGCCACAGCTCTAAAGGACAGGAACTACCCGTTTTGAGAGCAGCCCCAATTATCATGTGCACCTTTAAAGCTCCAGTCACAAAGGCCATTTGAGCCTATCATTATTTACATGGCATGGGAGGTTCCAGCCAAGGGACTGAGCGTGTGAGCTGTGCCTTCCCTGCCTTCATTCTCACTTGCTTGGGATGGCAATGAATTGTATTCACCTTTAATAACAGGTTTATTCTTTGGGTAGCAAAATTAACAGTGATTCCAATATGGCTATTAAATCTTGAATTATTCATCCATTCATTCAAGCTGTTGCTTATTTCTTATTCAACATAAGGAATATGTTCAACAAAGAATATACCTTTCCTCCAAACTTAGGGACTTAGAACTTCAAGGCTTTTTTTCCCCATGATCATTTTCTTGCACCTTTCTGTGGCCTTTTTTGGCAATACTAACCTGAGTCTACAGTAGACACACTTGCACAGTTTGCTCAACAGGATCCAGACAGACTATTTTATGCTGGGGAAAATAAGGTAGACTCAACGTATTGGATACACAAAATGTTCTTTATACTAAATGTTCTAGGAATTGGAACTCAGCAGCAGAAAAAGATTATTATGAGCTGGCAATACTACGTATTCAGCATTACTGAGCTCAGTGGAGGAGCTGAGGTGTTGTCTGGAAGGAACTAGGTTGGGAATGACATTGTTTCCTCTGGTGGAGCGCAAAAGGAATGAAGGGGGGTTTATGTTTAATATTACCTTAGTTCATCTCCAAAACTGGCTGAATGCTTCTTGCATTCACAATTTGTGCTGTGTGGGGAGCTGCGCAGTCACTGGCTCTGTGCTTTCCCTCTTGTGACTGGGCAACAAACATCTATGAGAATAACAAATGGTGAAGCATTTCATTTCAGGCATGAATACTTAGATGAATGATCATTCATGCTAAAATTAGTAATGCTCACAAGGACAAAAAAATAAATGTGCAGGGATTGTCCAAACAGTTTCCAATAAGAAATATCATGAATTGGAATAAGACGAACTGCACTTTTATTTGTTAAAAATTTGTATTAAATAAGTTTTTTTCTGCCACACAACCTTACTACCCTAAAATGATTTATGTACTAAGTGATCAATACTTCTCCCTTCCTTACAGAAATGGTTTATGGTTTGTATAGCAACAGTAGTACTATTCCAGGTATTAAAATGTGGGGCTCAGCCTACATGTGCTTTGATTTGGAATTCATAAATAGCATTTATTGCATCTAGGATAGCAGCATTCCATTGTTTTGGAAACATTAGAGCATTATATCAGGCAGACGACAGTCTGGTAGTTCCTGGAGGCAGCCTTGCCCTCCAGGCTCCCTCTGTTATGCATGCTCCCATTATTTTGAGTGGAGTGGCAGCTAAAGGAGACCATGCAGCATGTCCCAAGGCCACGTGAGGGTCATCACTTCACAGCACTAAAGCAGTTAAGTATGCATTTATAGCCCACTTAAACCATAACTATTCCCAGGTCAGACATATAACATTTTTAGCAGGTTACTGTATTCCTCTCCACAGATTATGCTCTTTGCTTTTAAATACCTTAGGCTGCATTTTCAGACAACATCAAATTGTCCTGTAAAGCTGTAAGGATGTAAGTGCACTTACAGACACCTCTTTGCACACCCACAAAAACACACACATTTTTTTTCTCGTGCGAATAGGATGGTTGTGCAAATAGGATCCAAATCAGCCTCTGGTGGATCTGCTCTCTCTTGGCTGCAGAGGAAGCCCAAGGTGGATGTTGCTCCTGCCTCAGGTGCCTCAGCTGACTGCCTGAATTTATGTACCAAGAGTTTAGGCTTCAGAGCACACAAAAATAACTTACACATACAGAGCAGCGAGCCTGAAGCCTTGCAGAACAAGCGCCCAGGAACACCTTTGCAGGCTGCTGCAGGTAGGAGAGCAAGCCGTGGATTTTATTAACCAAGAATTTTCCACTTGATGTATGAGCCCCATGGAAACAATGCCAGGTTCATCCAGACAGTCTATGATTCCTGAGGGAGAGTGTCTTGGCACCCGTTGCTGTTTAAAGATAAAAACACTGCCTTGGACTTGGAAATGTATGTGTCTGTAGATCATCCTGCAGGAGCACCAAGGTACCAATGCCACAGCAGCATCTGCAACCCAATTCCTCTTGGCAAGGGACCTGACAGATTTTTGTATCTTGAGAAGACCATATGTTCAGACGTGATATTTTAAGAGTCAGTCTTTCCTAAGGACAGTGCTGACATTAACCTCTTGCCTGCAGACGACTAGCCCAATCTTGTAGCTGAATTTAGCCCTGATGTCCAGTGGCCTGCTTGCTCTGACATGTTTGTCCCTATATTAACACTAGGAATTTTCCTGCATTAAAATATACCTGCTTCTGTGTGACAGTACATTTAATTAAAGTGATCCACAAAAGACACCTTGGTAAGGAAGATCTGGTCAAAGTGTATATGACAGAAGTAGCTCTCTTTGCTTCAGCTGAACTTTCCTACCTCTATGCCACGATTTGATACAACTAGCTCATTCTTAGAGCACACCTGCATGCTTACCTCTTTAAATCCCAAATTTCAGAGATTTAATCCAGCACACATTCTTTGGCCTCAGGCTCCGGGCATGTGGCACGATGATTTTTTTTCAAATTCTTGTATAATGTCACCAGAACCCTTCACTTGTGCAGTTGTACCTGCAGCTAAGGAGCTCTGGAGTCCCTTAGGCAAAAGGTGGTAGAGCTCTGAGGAGGTGCAGGGTTTGAAGGGATGTCCTGCTGCCCAGCAGGTTCAGCTCTGTGCTAAGCACCTCTGCAGAGGACACATCGCTGTCCTGGGCCCAGTGGAAGTGGGACACTAAAGTCTGTGGCCAAATGGGAGAAAAGGATGGCAGAAGTAAAAGCAGTAATGCAAAAACTGTGGTTACTTTTGCTGAAAGTATGTTTTGTCTGACAGGGATGGTGCCTTTTCTCTGGATTAGACAGTGTTTAAAAAATGGGATTACAGCCTAGATAAAACTGAAACATCTCAACTTGAATTTTGAGCCTACAGAAAGGATATTAACTCTTCGAGTGTCTGCTCTACCGTGATGTCTCACTTGGAGAAAATCCTCAAGGGCATATTCTTGTGGCAGCCCTCTTCTGATCTTCTTGAATGGTCCTTCTAAATCATTTAATTTAACGTCTTAATCTGTCAATTTTAAATTTGTTTAACTGGATTACAGCGAAGAGCAGAGACAGGCAGAAGATGAACTGTAAAAGGCTGAACAAGACACCTCTTCTTCTGGTGGCCAGTTTCCTCAGATAACCCTGCTAAATCATTTGCTCAGCATTTTTTTCAAAGCAGCGCAGACTACTTAAAATAAATTGCAACTCGTAAGCCCTTTTGCCCTTCATATCTGCAAAGTTTTCACATGTTACTCCTTTTGATTTTCCTGCTTTCGGTTTCAGTGTAATTTATAATGACGAGGAATATACAAAATGGTTCACTGTAGTCAGCAGGTTAATGGGCATTAAGATCTGCTCTTTACCCACATTGCTGTCTCTTAAGAACTTCAGACAAAGAGGAAGAGATACAAAATCTCCTGTTTCAGCTACAGTAGAATAGTGACCTTAAATTCAGAAAAATCCATCAGATTAAGGTTGAGTGAATGCTCACAATGATATTGCTACACAAGACAGGACGAAGGAGCTGCTATCCCGGGAGCACGTATAAGTGAGCCTATGGTTCCTACTCCCTTGCAGATTTTCTAGGGTTTTCACAATACACCTTTTTGTAAGACTGCTAATAACTACCAAGGAATAGTGACATTTACACAGCAGTGGAAGTGACAGCCAGACACCTGTCTGAGGAGGAAAACACATCTGAATTAGTGGCCTTTTGTTTAAATCTGGGATGGACTCAATAAATGTTGTTTGCATTGTATGGTCATAAAGACGTGAGAAGCCAGCCTGTTTCCAACGATCAAATGTGAACTTCTCATAATACTATACAGAAACCATGAATATAAGACCACTATTTGTTTAGCTAATTCATAGAAAATGAAAACAGGTTTTGATAAAATATGGCTTTGCCTTTGTCTTTCCTGGGGCTTGCAGTGGTCCTTAAAACATTTAATGCCTCACAAATAATGCAAGCTTGCTGCTATTTTCTCCTTTCTTTTTCATATGTGAAAGATTGCTACATAATTTATCTTCCCTTTTCATGCCTGTTTCCTAGAGCATGTTTCTTCAATGAGCTGAAAGGCACAGTTCCTGACCTAGCATCACTTCAAACCTTTCTTACAGTGACCCCTGTGGTGGAGTGTCCTGAACTCAACTTCACGACCAACTTTGTTTTCCCCTTCCTCATTTGTTATATTACTTAGGTCTGACCCAGATTGTTTCTGTTTATACTTTCATGGGGTTTTGTGCACAAAATATAACACACCTTGTGAGCCACATGTTCACTTCTTCTACCTTTATGCTGAAGCCATGTAAACAAACACACGCTTGCATGTGTACAGACAAGTCCAGTGTTGAGTCAAAATAATATAATCCTTAATTATGGCTGTAAGTGGAGTAAAGTCCTCAAAGCTGGACACTGTGGAGTTTTTTCTAGTTAATTATTAAAGTTTAATTTTGAAGAAAAGGGATCACATTTCAGATGTTACCTTTTGAACCGACTCAATACATTTTTGATCAGATACAGGTTTTATGAGAGAACACACTTTCAAAGAGGAACGTGCATTGCATTCCTGTTTTTTGCTGGGTCTGTTTTTCCTGCCCAGAGCAGGTGTCCAGCAGTCACTTTCTATTTCACCTTCATCTGCATTTTGTGGTTATTATCAAAATACATCTGAGAGCCTTGCCACATTCTTTTAAAGCCCCATCCCCTTGGATGTACCCACCATATTTTATTATTCGAATTGTCATAGATTGTCCAAGTTGTTGGAAAACACTATGTTATGGAAAGGAAATTGTTTTAATACACACTGAGCAGCAGCAGACTTTTAAATAATTGAAGTCAGTAGTAAATTAGCCAGGTATTTTGACTTAGTTATGATGTCAGAACAGAATGTTGGATTATGCACTAGTAATTCTGATAGCAAAAAATAATATTATACAAAGCCTTACATTTGGCTGGAATGTGAGAAGCCACATCATCATACAAATGGTTTAAAACTAAATTTTGTTTTTTTCTTTAAATAAATTACTTTTCATTTAAAAACAATAGTGGCAATGGGAAATATTGTCAAGATTGCTCTGATTTTGTGAATAAAACAATAAACAATGCTTTGGTCAAAACAGCTTTTTCCCTGGCTGGCAGTGATGCTGGCAGAACCAGCCCGCCTGGTTTCCCCCATAGGTGCCCAGGAGGGCTCAGCACCGTCTGGCTCTGTCGAAGGTCCCAGCAGGTGGGAGGTGCTGCAGAGCAGCCCCGTTGCCCACCACGCTCCATCAGAGCCCGTACCTGCCCCACAAGTCACTGAGGCAGGACCTTGGTTTTGTGAAGATGGTTACAGGCAACATCTGGGAAGCCCAGAAGGTATCAAAATACAATAAATTTCGGGAGAGGAGTGGGGGGGTGAAGAGAGATTTGTGGATTTCAGACACAGTGAAAATAAGACATAATATAGTGATATTAAAAGCTGACATGGGACAATCATCCCCATATGCCAGAGTCAGGCAAAGCTGAGTCATTCATCAGTGCATGCATTAAAGTCTTGGATTTATTTCAGATGGACACAATTTACACTTGTGCTGAGCTCATGGTGCCAAGGCTGTACCCATGCCCACCACTTTCCCCCAGTGATACATAGTGGGCTGGTAGTGGCCAGGTGGATGCACACTGTGACAGCACAGCTGGACCCTCCTTAAAATACACCATGTACTCTACTTAAAATACATCCTTCAGTGTACACCTTCAGAAAACATGCAAGGAATAGAGCAGCCAGAAACCAAATGGTCAGGTTTATAGGAGCCATGTTCTTTAGTTTTACTGATCTCACTGGGATGGCCGTGCTTGTACTGATAACCATTGAAAGCCCTAAAATTTGCCAGGCTTTAGACTGCTGCCATGGCAAACACTGAGTGTGCCATGGGGTAGAAAAGGTTTGGCTCCATCCCCACTGATGGACTCAAAGCCTTCCTTCCGAAACAGGCTCTTGAGACGGCAGGCATAGGTTGGAGATGGCCACAGGTTATTTTTAAGATAAGGATTAGACCAATCTGAGTTCTAGGAACATGAAGCAGGCTGAAAGGCTCCTTCTCCTATCTTTGGCCTTGCATGAACTGCAGCTCAGCAAAAGTCAGGCCCCAGGAACATGACTGACAGGGTGCACCAGTGCCTGATACCTACAGATGGACATTCCTTCTCAGTATGAAGGGCTTTTAAAGTGTTTTTGCTAGCTGCGTAAACACAGGCACTGAGCACATTGGATGCTAAACTGCTGTTGAGTACAATATCAACAAAGGATTTATTCCACGTTTCTGTCTCCAGCACCCCTACCCTGTACATTTATAATGCTCCTTTCCACAGAGATTTATCTGTCAGTAGCTAAAAGCTCTTCATAAATTTTACCAACTTTCATTTTCATCAATAATCCAGTTCACTGAAAGAAAATGTTTTTCAGTCATGTTGTTCCTTATCTTTTATTTCTTGGGGTTACAAGACTGTAAAGCAAATATCCTGCACTTGTTACATTTCTTACCTGGTAACCACTAAGAAAGTAAAGAGCATAGGTCTCATCTCTGTTACAGAACTGTTTCTAATTCAGAAGAACTACAATCTTAGGCTGTCATTTGTCTGCTCAGCATCAAGCCATGGTGTAACAGTAGCTGCAGAGAAGATGCGGTATATGGTCCTCACCTTGAAGGTAGAAGAGCTGTGCAATGGTTTTCTATCATAAGTGGAAATCCCATTCTCAGGGCTGTGTGAGATGTTGTTTGACCCACACTCCTCCCAAACATCCTCCTGGACAGCTCTTCCGGAGGTGCTGACCCAGCAGTGAGGAGTGGGGCAGCAGCACCAGCATCTACCCCGGCTCCTGCCTCCAAACATCACCAGCAGAAGGAGGCATCACAGGCAGCTACTGCAACTGGACCCTGGGAAATAAATCCATTTTGAAAGCACTGGTAGCCACTAGCAATCAGGAAAAAAGAAGTTTTTTAGCAGGCAGAACAGTCCACTGAAGGCAGCTGACACTTCTAACCCCACAGACATTTGTAGCCAGGCTGTATTTTTCTTTTATATTGCAGTCAGCAGTGAAGGAAAATACAAAACACCTATATTCCTCTGCAAGTATTGTGTGTAATTGCTTTCTCAGTGCAATAAGAAGAGTGATGTGGCACCTGTGGCCATTCATGGGTGCAGGGCACTAATTAACGCCAGTGATTAACCGGTCTGCTTTGACACCTTGGCTTCTTTTTGCCTCAGTCAAACAGTGTAACATATAAAATCTCTAAGGTCTGCTTAGAAACGCCCTCTTTTTGCCATGCTTAAAAGGGAAAGAACGCTTTTTGACATACTACTGAGCAAGAGAGTTTTCAGAGACTTTTCTCTGCAGTACTGGAAGTGCCAGACCTCTCCATTTCCCTCTGAGCTACATTAACTGGCCATTTCTTCCCAATTAGGGAGAAGAAATCAGTTGGCATAGTCTGTTCCCTGTGCAACGGACTGAGAAATATCACGTTATTTATTCTGGATTAACTGAATGAGGCTGGAGAGATTAATTTCTTCTCAGTCTGCTTTGACAATGTAATTTGTTATGTGGCGTTTAATTCTACAAGCTAGAATTAAGCTAGGAAAATGCAGGGTATCGGAAACTGTCCGCAAGCGAATTCAGTGCCCACGAAGGACTTGTTTCCCTGGAGCTTTGTGGGCCCTGGGCTGGCCCTATGTGCAACACCAGTGAGCTGCTGGACCAGTAAGCCTGGGACAATGGGATGTGAGCTGTACACCCTTGTTTTGTGAATGGACAGGCACTATTCCCATGTGATCCTTTTATGGGTCTTTCTCTGATTATTGTTACCTATAGCAGCAGTATAACAGACATTTTAGTGATGCAGAAACCTATCTACCAGGAAGGCACTGAATTAAATGCCAGTCTAAACCATCATTTATCAAAGGTTCATGAGAACTGGGTAATGTTTCAAGCCTTGCCCTTAGGCAGGCTCATTTTCATACCTGACAGCTCATCTCTATCTTCTGCATCTACTGTTAGCACATTGGGGACAGGACCATCCCTGGTCTGTACAGCACCTGGTGCATCCTCTTCCTCCTCCTCCTCCCAAGCTCAGTTGTGCACATCTGTGTACTTCCACCATGCATAATCATGAAAATAATCCCTTATATGTTGCAGGTGCAGCAAAGGAGATCGCTTGGTGAATTTTTTTCTCTGACTTTACTTACCCAGTCTATTTTAAAGTGTAACATTGGTGCAGGAAAGTCATGCTCATGACTGAGAACTCCACTTTACATAACCTGTATTGTGTTTTCTGTGAGGGTTTTTTGGTTGTATCTTTAGTAATGGGGGAAGGGATATGGAGATGGCCCTTTAAGAAGCTACCTGAAAAGCTTCCCCTTTTCCTTTGTCAGACCCACCTCTGACCAGGGCCAAGCCAATCAGCGCCCCTGCGAATTCATGTATTTAAGGGGGGTGCAGGGCATGCTTCTCTTTCTCTCTGGCATCAGCCCTGACCAGCACAGCCTCAGGTGCGGGTGGCTCGGCCCTGGCCCTGGCCCTGGCCCTGGCCCTGGCCCTGGCCCTG
>NW_010205719.1:67552-71570 GCF_000695765.1 Mesitornis unicolor
GCGGTAGCTCCATCCTGGGGAAAAAAAAAAAAAAAAAGAGAGAGCTGGGAACTCCAGAACCATCAGAAGATACCTGCAGCGGAGAAAAGAGTGGGACCCGAGGAGAACAACTTTGAAGAACACCAAGGTCGGCTGAAGGAAGGAAAGGAGAGGGAGGAGGAAGAGAAGGATGCAGAGCCCAGGTTCTGCTTTTGCAACCCGTGGCGAGAGCCAGGCTGACTGGCCTGCAGCCTGTAGAGTTCAGCAGTGGGGCAGGGCCACATGAGCAGTGGCTGGCCCCGACGAAGCCGCGGCCTGGGCAGTGTGTGCTGGAGCAGAGGGAAACTGCAGCTGTGGGCAGATCCATATAGGACTTTTGAGGACTTTTTCCCCTATGGAAAGGGGGCCACGTGGAAGCAGAGAGAGAGACTGGACTGAGCCTTCCTACTCCTGAGGAGCACATGGCGTGAAAACCAACTGTAATCCCCCACTCCCATCCCCGTGTGCCTCAAGGCAAAGGGGGAGGGGGAAGGTGAAGAAACCGCGAACAAAAGCTGAGCCTGGGAAGAAGGGAGGGGTGGGGCGAAGGTGTTTTGACTTTAAGATCTGGTTGTATCTCCCATTGTTCTACTCTGATGTTGGTAACAAATTAAAATTGTTTTGTTTTTTTTTATTCCTTATGATGAGTCTGTCTTTTGCCTGTGACCTTTTTAAGTGGTGAGAATTCCTCCCAGTCCTTATTTTGACTAGCCCTTTTTGGGGCATCGTGATGCTTAGTTAGGGACTGGGCCTAAACCACAACAATAACTTTACTTTGATAATTTCCTAATTTCTTCATGTTTTTCTCAAAAATATTGAGTGAAAATATTGAACGAAAATATTGAGCTCAAAAATATTGTATCTTTTGATCTTTCTCCATACTTGGATTTCCTGCTGGCTGTTGCAGTTGTAGCTAATCCATGCTAACTGTTTTGGGCCAAATTTTGCGTAGATTTACATGGCAAAAATCAAGTGGCTTTCAAGTGGTGCAGGATTCACTTCACAGTTGCTTTTAAAATTTAGGCAATACTACTACAAGTACTACAAGAGACCATTTGCAGTTATGAGGATCAGACATAGCTCAGGCAAGCACTGAACTTTGCATCTCTTTTTCCATTTCCTTATTTTTTCTCCATCTTAAAATATCTTCTTAGTGAAAAGAAAAGGTGTGTGGGATTCTGATGGGTCACCTGGCCATCCCTGCAGGCCCATGTCAACTCACCTCTGCGTAAACCACTGCTGACACACGGTCATCTGCCTTTGCACTTCTTCTCACAGAATTGCTTCCTACTTTTCCAGATCATTTCTCCCATTTGTCATGCTGGTATTGAGGCTTGCCTTCAAAGTGCTTGCAGCTCCTCCTGGCTCTGCACCAGCTACCCATTAGTGCACCTTCTCCATTTTACAGCATCTCAAGCACTGTAGAAAATACTGATGTGCCCTGGACCTTGGATAGACCTCTGGATCTTCATTTGGTACACTCTTCTGCCTTGACACTAAACCTCTGCTAATTATTTCTTGAGAGTGGGTTTTCAATAATCCGGGCAGCAACCTTTCAGTTGCTCCAAGAACATGTTACTATAGCCTGCTTTTAAAAATGTCAGGGGAAATATGGGGTCAAGACCTCTACTACACTCATGTTATCTGACATCTTTTGCTTTTCTCTTTTCCATCAGACTTCTGGAGCTGTCTGGAAAGAAAGTAAGGTCACTCTGGCATGTTTAGTTCTTGAGAAATGAGTATCGGTTGTGGCTTCTTGGTGCTTGTAAACAGTTTGTTTCTCAGTTTGCTCCAGAAATTAAGTTTAGGCTGGTAGATCTGTAGCTTACTCAGCTTTCCTTTCCCCTTTTTAAGTGTATAGAATAAGTAAGTTTGCTGTTTTCCAGTTTCAGCAACCTGTTTTGTCCATTGCAAATTTTCATGGATAAATGTTAATTCTTCTGAAACCACCTTGCACCTTACTGTGTCAGATTTAGCAGAAAGTAGTGTGAGAGAAATTCTTGCCTCCTATCCCCATTGCACCTCATGTCCCCCTGTCTCCTTCCATCCTGCCTTTTCATCACTTTTTTCTTGCCCTGAAACCACCATTTATCCTCCATCCCCATCTGTGTAAGTACAATTGTTGTTGTACTGTAATTTTGCCAGTTAGGAAATAACAACTCTCCCTCTTCATCTATGAAGGATCATTTCAACCCCAGGTGCATCGGCAGATCCTACCTAAGGGAAGGCCAAACTGCAGCACAGGAGGCAGAGATGAGCACCCAGGAGACACTGCCACTGGGCAGCTTCAAAGCTGGACTGAGGCATAGGGGAAAGGCAGCCTCCTCCAGCACTCTCACTGCTCAAAGGTGAGCATCGTCAGGACAAGACAATCTCAAAGCAGCTAATTTAGCTAAATCCACTCTGTTCTTTCTAGATTTGAGTGCTTCCTTTTTTCCCTGATGTTGGTTTTATTCGTCCTCAGATCACAGTAAGTGAGGACTGCTGGATATTTAAACTGTTTGCTTCATTCTTGGTGGTCTCTGCTGCAGACTTGTTGGGTCATGAACCCAAACTTCTAACTGGCCCCTAGCCACCACACAGCTTACTGACTCCTTTGTTCTTAGCTTTTATTTCTCTTGCAAGCTGAATTTTGGGACTTGACCTTGTATTCATCCTTGTACCTTGATTGAGTTCTTCCTTTTTGTGCAACTTCCCTGCCAAATATCCCCAGGAAAGCTCTCAAGGGGATTCAGGACAGTCCAGTGAATGAAAACTAATGGATCACATTCTTTGTATAATGATTCAGTAGGTTAGGACAGGTGTTTCTCTGGCTTCCCTGGATAAGTAAACATGATGCACCTCTCTCCTGATATGCTGAAGGACTGCAAAGGAATCCGAATCTACTGGTGAATCTGCCTCCAAGTTTGCAAGCCTACCTACAATTATAGTTAAAAGCATATTTAGGAGGAAGGAGTAGGTTGCCTTTCAGATGAAAAACAGGATTTGGTGCTGGGAGGACAGTGTCTCCGGGAGAGACAGGAGCCATCTATTCCCCTAGTCCTGTTTTCCTGGAGAGCACCTGAATATCTAACGAAGGCTGGGAGGTTGAGTGCTGGGTCAGTGTAGCCTGCCTGTGAGACCATTGAAAAACAGCTGGCTGTGAAAAGATAAACCTGTAATGCTGCCAAGTTCAGTGAGACCTGTGGCATGATGAACTTCCCAGTCACTAATCTATAAATTATTTTAGACCTGCCTGTGGCGGGCTTTGCATAGCAAGCCATTAGAGATGAGAAAAGGAATGACCAGCTTGTCTCCTTGCCCTCTCTTTCTTTCTTTCTAGGACCAGTGAAAATGTCCTGAAGGTCTTGCATGATGTAGGCACTGCGCTAGTCCTTCTCTGGTACAAACTGTTGCAGTTTCTGCTGGTGTCAAAGGTGTTGCCTTGGTTTACAGCAGCCAAAAAAACTGATCCTCTGCAACTGAGGACAATGGTGTCAGCTCCCCACTAGCCAGTGTCTGGGGATGGAACATTCCGGCTGTATAGCACAGAGGGACACATCCAGGAACCATGACCTTTTGAGGGCACTGGTCCAGCACAGAGGACAGGGAGCCAGGAGTGGTAATCCTGGCAGATACAGGCTGTTTCCAGCAGCAGTACTGGAGTGTTGCTGTATTACAGTCCCAGCAGAGCAAGCTCTGGGGTGGCTTGTTTATTTAGGTGAAAAAACAGGTTTGATACTCCCACTGCACTGTACCTGGGCTGATAAGCCTCCCCCAGACTGATGCATGGGAGAGAGCAGTAACTAACTTGGAGCACACAGAGTGATGATGAATAAATCCTTCCAGACCTGAGTTGACTCCATGCAAAATCAGTTTGCAGAGCACAGTGGGATTATTGTGCAGAGATACCCCGGCTGGCCCTGCCAAGAGCTGGATTCAGTCAGCTGAATGTATTAATCTGGGCTAATGTGCTTCCAGGTAAGTCAGATATCAATTTGATCGGGCAAATATTCCTGCT
>NW_010205719.1:71601-104163 GCF_000695765.1 Mesitornis unicolor
TGCTGGTGGATCTATATCCAGTGTAACTAGCTTGTCCAGGGTTGATAGTAGACTGATTTCTGAGAAATCTGAATTAACTGGACCTTAAATAAAATTAAAAACCAGCAAAATCTGAAGATAATAAAGTCCCTCAGGTTTCTGGTCTTGTGAAAAACATAAAATTAGTTTGTTATTTTAGCTGCATTTTGCTTGCAAGATAATATTTTCCTCCTTAATTCAGAACTCAATTTTTAAAAGGAGATGAATAATGCACATTTAACATTGATGGAACACATTCCATTGGGAATCTAAAAATATCTGGCAAACACTAAAGGATAAAGCCTTCCAATAGACCTCAAAAGGAGGTAAAATTATAACATCACAGGCGTTATAGATGGCAAACCAGAGGGACCAGTCTTGTTCTAGGTAGGACCTGCAGGAAAATCTGTACAAAGCTGAAAACAGCACATAAGGCTTCTCAGGTTCCTAGCATTTTCTGCCTTGCTTCATGTCAACACACTACTTCTCTGACATATTTAGATTGCCATATAATAGGGGTTTTTTTTTGTTCGAGATGATAAAGAGCTAATTCTCATTTAAACAAATGACTCTTCAATCTTTATAAATTAGGAAGCAGGCAGCATTTCCTCCAGCTGCCGTTCAGCAATTTGGAAATGGTACGCAGTGATTTGTGCTAGTGTAATCCCTTTGGAGTATGGAAGCAGGTCCAGAGTCAGGCTTGATTAGAAATGCCCAGTTGACTGCCAGGGACACATTTCAAACAGGCTTATGCTGGATTGCTGATAGAGTTGTATGCATGAATTGAACAGTCAAACACACAAGTGACCCAATCTGCATTTGCAAAGCCAAATTGTGCAGCTCTAAACCCATTTTCTGGCCTAAAGAGCGACGCGTGCCAAGTATATAACCAAAGAAAAAGCTCCTCACGTGCCTTCAGAACAGCGAGCAGTGTTAATCCATGGAGCTCATCTACATTTGCAGACTGTCAGCTCTAAACTCAGCACAACATTGTACCAGGAGCACATTTTAAATGTTATGAAACTTACAACCATGAACTCTCTTGCATTTCCATAACATAAACCCATTCCAAGGACAAGGCTAGTCTTTTAAAACCTGTGTTAGAGCCCTCAAAGTCTCTTCACTGGCTTGAAATCAGGCTTTAAACTCTATGTTGTTTATCCACCCTTGTTTAACATAAGACAAAGCCCAACCAGACAGAGGAAATGACAACAGGAGCATTTCCTTGTGTTACCTCTCAAAATCTTATACGTTATATAGCAATTTTCTTCTTAGGGGAAGAAACCTGAAAGGTACTTTTAAGACTGAAAACAAAATCGTTGAGGACATGAACAGCTGAAAATGAAGCAGGTTCCTAGTCAGACAATCGGCCTAGGGATGCTGAAGCTGATGTGTGTGATTTCTCTCCTGAGATGAACTCTGCTTTCCCAGATGCTCTCCAGCACAAATCCTGCCAGGTCCCTTCAAAAAAGTCTGTATGCAGCTGGTGTAAAACCCACTGGCCAGCCACCGAAGAATGCAGCTTGCAGAAAAGTAAACCTATTATAAGCAGCGGCTCTATCCTGGCAAGCAGATACACTAGGTATCCCTCTGCAGAGTTACAAAACTGATTGGACGTGTTGGGAAAGCTGGCGTGAGAGGGCAGTAAACAACACCAACATCACACCAAACAGAGCATGAAAGAAATGGAGACAGAAATCTGAATACAACAGAATGCAATTCAGAAATACGTGTTTATTTGTGCAGAGATTGTCTTTGCCTCCATCAGAGAGATCAATGCAACTGGTGGGTTGAAGCTCCTTGGTTTACAGGTATGTCAGTGCTCTCTCAGCTTTCAACAACATTATATTCCTGATGAGCATCACTCATGGAAATTGTCCCAGCTATCACACTGCCTAGTCACACTCACGCATTTAGAGTAATTTGTCTGCAAAGCTGATGTCTGAGTTGGCAGATATTTCAAAGAGCTGTTTTGGTTAAGTCCTCCCTCTTAAAAAAACTTGTGTTATTTTTGTGTAATAATTCTTGGAGGTAGGAGGCAGGGGCAGGTTTTGCCCCTTGCAGGGTGTGCTGCATGTTTGACAGAGCAATGTCAGGACCCTGAGCTAAGCTATTCCAGGGCAAGTCAGGTTGATAAAAATAAATAATTCTCCATCATGGACACGAGAGAGGTATTTTTAATCCATTCGGATGCTAGTTATAATTACTGTATGAAACAACTGATCTCTTCTGACAGGATTTCAAACAATATGCCACAGCCCAGACCTTAGTTTCAGTAAAGCTGACTATATTTCTTCTCAAGCAAATAAACTTTGTTTCTCTTTTGATGAAACTCCTTGTATTTTCATCTCAAATCCCTTTGCAGAGGTGCAATTATTCAGAGCCTTGTTTACCAAGTTGATTAGCTGAAATGAGCAACAGCTTTGCCAAGGTTGTTCTCCCTCCTGCCTTCACACCAGGAGGATTTTAACATAGTGACAATATCCAATATGGTCTTCTCCTGCTGAGCCACAGCAAGTTTTCCAAGGGCTTTTCATGGAACCAGTCCAAACTAAAGGGCATTTTTTGAAAAATGTGTGTTATGTAAAACATGAAAGTCACTCACCTTTGAGGAACCCAGCCCAGCCCAGCTTCCTCTCAGGTTGCTATTTAGGGGTGAAACAAAGTCAAAGCCCAGACTTCTCTGCCCCTCAGTGAGTATTTCAGGGCTACATAACACTTCCAGTCCTGCTGAGGCTTGAAAATTGGAGCTGAACGTATCATTTGCACATGTCCCAAAACCATGCAAATAAACATCTTCCTGATACTGCATACCAGAAGCACTGCATCTGGAGGGCTCAAAATCTCCCAAACTGAAAAAGGGAGAAACGTATTCACTCAGATTTCATGTACAGAAACAGTGTCAGCCCTTTTGCCTACTCCACCTACAGACACATCTCAGCTGGGACCAGCCACTGGATGGAGAGATATCCTTGCTCGGTCTTCCTTCCCCCTTTGGTAGCAGTCCCTCTCCGGCAGATTTCCAAGTTAAAATTCCTTTCCTTAAGCACAAGCACAAGCGACCATGGGGTACTCCTGGTCTAAATACGTACTTGAAGGGTGGGCAGGAGCTGTTGCTGGTGCCTCATGGGAGCTCAGGATTTCAGCATCCCTCTGCTTTGCTTGAGCAGGCTGTTGGTGAGGAAGAAGAGAACCAGCAGCAGCTGAAGAGCTCTCCTCTGCCCTGGGGAGGGAACTGTAGTGTCACAGATAACTTCTCGCTGCACAGCACACTGCGGTTTTAAGAGACTTGATAGTGGCAGTGAACAAGAAATGCAGGTACACAGCACTTAGCTGGCATACAGAGCAAAAAAAGCCTCTCTTCCCTGTGAGTGTCTGTTCCCAGTGCAACACAGGGCAAAGAGAGGTTATTATATAATATAGGTGCATATATATATTTGGTATGCTATGGGTTTTTTTATGTCATTGTCTAATTATGGTCAGTATTTCTATCATACTATATGGACATGTGTTAAATTAGCGACTAAAAAGTGCAATCAGGGCCAGGCCAGTTACATCATGCACCATGAGCAATCGAACTAGGGGACAACCCTGCAGTTTGCTACAAGATGTTAGGGCTCATCATCAGGCATGGTGAAGGCAACAAGGAAAGGTAAGAGCAGACAGCCCAGATCTACCAGACTTTCAATCCTGTTTTTCACCCTACAGCAAGAAGTAGTAATGCTATTGCTCATCCCGGGAGGTGTCACAGCTTCTTTTTCCACCTAAATCCTTCCCAAGCACCTTGGTACCCATATTGCACAAGGGCGCTGGCAAGATGGAAGCCAGGATAAGGCCTCACCTACAAGCTGAAGTAGCTCTCAAAGCTGAAGTGCTGAGCATCAGCCGCATCTTGTCTGCACCCAGAGTAGGGCTCTCTGTCACACAGTTGGGGGGCCCATGGGAAGCCCAGCGAGGATGGGGCAGCATTGCCACTGGGCTATGGTGCCCGGTGCTCCTCACACAGCCCCCAGAATCAGCAAGGTACTGCAGGTATGCTGGGATGTGTGTCAGCACCAGGAAAAGATGATGCAGAGGAACAACAATACTAGTTGTTTTGGGGCATATGCAGCCAGACGGGAGCACTGGAGGGGACTGCAGACTCCAACATGTCCTAAGGCTTCAGCCCTGCCTGCCCACCCTTGTTGTTCCCATGCAGCTCCAAAACGAGCTCCAAGACCAACACGCTGGGTGTGCCTGAGGTATTTTGGCCCCAAGCATGCCACTTGAGATGTCAGAGCAGGAGATCAGTGGCGTAACCTGTGGGTGTGATGTCTGCTGACACCTACTCTTCTGCCAGCACACCACAGCTGTGCCAGCCTGGCCTGGAGCCATCACCCTGAGCGCAGCCTGCCCTCTGCTCACAGGTGCAGGAGAGACTTTCCTTATTTTGGTTTGCATGCTTCACACCTCTAGAAATCTATTTGGCAGTTGGTGTAGGCTTTTTTACAGCTCCAAAAACCTCAAACTGCAACTGCTCTGAACCTATCGTCTTTAAAGGTCTGCCTGATCTCATGTCAAAACCATGTAAAAGTGCTGAGCCAAAGATGAGGTGCCTACAAATGACAAAAAACTCCCATAAACCAAACTTCTAACTCACAACTGAACAGTTTCACCCTATGTTAATAAATTTTATAGTGAAACTTGAAACCAGGTGACTTTTGCATGGATTCATTCAAAAATACCCATACAGCTTCAGTTACTGTGCTGTACTGCATCTTTATACTTTGAATTTCTCCACTGCTAAGTAAAGGGTATGCAAAATGAAAAAGTAGTATTAAGACTAGCTTTTAAAATATCTTTTTAGAAATGTAGCTAGTCATTACAGATTTTTGGACAAGTAGGGTAAAGAAGAACGACGACGGCAAAAAAGGCAGCTGGCAGCTGCCTGAGGAGGAGCTGAAATGCTGGGAAGAGCAATAAAGAAAGTTGGGGTGAAGAGTGCAGGGCCAGACTTTACCCGGAGAAGACAAGGGAAGATGGAAATCTGGGATGGTGCTCCACAGCAGACTTTGACAAGAGAAAAGTCAAAATTCTTCTGTATCTAGCACAAAAGACAGGCTGGAAGATTCTATTTCTGCACTTCCAATGAAATCAGTGACTCCTTCATTCAATTGAAGGAAAACAGGCAGCAGGATAAAGACAAAATGAAATGTTATCCTGGGGAACCTGAGCAGCTCCATTATTCATGGCTTCACACCCTGCTTTCCTTGGAAAACATCACCAGCGGGTCAGTTTTTATTGAAATGCCTTCAGAGCTGGAGGGCAGTGCAGACAGAGAAATCTCCTGATGGAACAAGAAGCATTTTAGGTGACAGCAGTTTCCTTCACATTGAATGAGAGGCATCGTAAGGTGGTGCCGGCTTTCTTCTTGTTCAAGAAATACGTGTTGATTGTGCAGTGGACGGTGTCTTGTGCAGCAGTGTGCCATCAAGGAATCTTTTTCAGAGACAGAAACAAAGTATTTTGAGCAAACAGCAGCAAAGGGTTTACCATGCCTCCTCATGGGTTCATGGGATCCATGGGATTCATGGATTGATGATGTGTCTCAGGCATTGCGCCGTGCTCGTTGTTTTGCCTTGCTTCCTAAAACTCTCATGTGCATGAGAAGCTGCTGCAGCAAGAGGAAGCAGAAACACAAGTGCATCCTTGTGCGGCTGGTAAGGGATGTTCACAAGTGTTGTCACACAAACACCTCCAGCACAGGAAAGCTGCTGGCGTGCCCTGGAGCTGTGTCCAAGCTGCCCTGCAGAAAGGCTGCTGTACAGCAAGGGAAGAGGGAGGAGAAACTGGGAGGACCAGGACATGATGCTGATGAGAGGATTGCCCTCTTAGAGTGGCAGAGCCTGAGGGCAGAGATTGGGACTCCGTTCCCATGGGGGATTACACTGGTGTCTTCTGGTTGTGTTGACACAAGAAGAGCAGTGACATTCTGTGCAATTCCTCCCATAGAGGCAACCTATGAGCTGCTTGAGAGATTTCACCCCTGTGAGGATAGAGAGCAGTTCCACCTCAGTGGGCACATTCCTAGATGGGTGGCATCTGCTGCACTAGAGCCTTGCTAGCCAGATGTCAGCTTTTCGGTGGTGTCTTGGAAAACAGCCATGTTCTGGCTCACACGCAGTTGAGGGATCAACACAGCTTTCTACAGGCATGCACAGGGAGCACGATTTCGCAGGAGATCTATGCCCTGCCAGCTCACTCTCCACCAGCAGCTCTTGTGCCAAGGCCCCCCTCTGCTCAGCCTCCAGGGAAAAGCAGGAGGCATGCAAAACTGTTGGAGGATGGGCACAAAAAATCAGACTTTTTTTAAGGCTTTACGATGGCACTGGCTGTCAGGGACAACAAGCAAGACGTGGTCCTGGGCTGTGCAAAGAGGCCTACATGAGAGGTAAAGGCAAAACCCAAATGCCTGGCAGCGATTCAGCTGGATTTTGGCAATAGTTGCCCATACGAACATGCACTTGGAACATGCACATCTCAGACACAGCCAGCAAATAGGAGAACACAAAGGTGTGTGCTTCTCGTTTGAGACCTCACACAGATGGATGCTGGCCTCTGGCCCCAGCCCCTCTGCCAGCACGGCTCATGCCACCACAGGCAGTGTCTGCTGGGCCACTGCTAAGGAGCATGAAAAATGTTTTTGCATACATCCATGCCACAGACACAGAAACCCTGCTTTGCCCTGCTCCCAGCTGCTGCAGAGCAAAACCGTTGTGTGAATGCACAGGATCTGACTCAGTATGTGCCAGGCAAAGCAACTCAGCTCTTGTCAGCCCTGTGCCTACACCAGAAGCCACCACTAAGGGCCGGATTGGCTCTGAGATGCTATGTCAGTGTTCTTGAGCATATCCAGGCTTGCTGGACGTGAGGCTTGGGACACTGACACCTGTGCAGCAGCTGGCATCCATGTGGTTTCTCTTTGGAGGCAGAGGATCTCCCTGTCTTGTGTGCAGCTGGTGTCCTGGCCTCATGACTGTTCAACAGTTAAACCACGCCCTTCAGCCAGCTACAGAAACACACTCTCTGCTCCTGTGCCCTGCTCTGTGCTTCTGCTCTCAACTCACACCTTGCAAGTTTAAGGTACTTCTTGTTCTCCTGAGCCCAGATTCTTCCCCTTTATATTTCCTCTCCTTGCAGAAGACAGGAGGAAAATGTGTCTCATCTGGACTCTGCTTGGCTTGCTGTGCCCAGATCTACTTTGGAAGGGCAGCCAGCTTGGTTTAACCACCCTCCAGCAGCCCTGCGCAGAAGGATGTATACACCCTCCTGACACTGTATGGCCAATTCAGCCTACACTGAGGCACAGCGTGGCAAAACAGCTCCACCACCTCAGCCTCCATGCAGGAGTTGCGCAGACAGAGAGACTTCCCAGATCACCATGGCCAGCTTTGATACGGTCTCCTCACTGTCGTCTTGCACAAGCACCATTCATGGACATTTGGGAATTGCAGTAATGAGACTCATTTGGGAGATAACCTGTTAAGTCTACACATGGTTCAGCTGTTACAAAAATAGCTGCTTTCTAGAATAAGCTGCTGCCTGAGCATGACTGGCCATACCCGAGCCCTTCTGACTTATTAGCACTGAGCCGATTATGTGCATTAGCCATGCGAGCCAGCATTGAAACTCGCTGATTTCCACATCGGCAAGTCAAAGCTTTATGGTCTCTAATTGATGAGTGGGAGTTTGCAAAGGATGTCAAGTGTTACTTTTGTTTTACTGTGAATCACTATCAATGTTGGCAAGCATAATAAAAGCAGAGGAATGCATTAGGCACCAATTGTACTTCTTGCAGTAAAAGACACTAATCATGGCTATTGAGATGTTATACTGCCTGTGCAGACTGATGGCCTGGCAATTTGATCGCTTTACTGCTAAGCCCTGTATCTCAAAGGCTGGCATGACTGTGTATGTCTCACTTGGTCACGCATTTTTGGGGCAATATTTAGCATTGCAAATAATGGAATCACACTGAATTTTCCAGTTATCTCTGGATAAGGATAATAAAGCCATATGCATACATTTTGAAGTATCTATATGTTCAGAGGTACCGACCCCACATCTCTACAGTGAGCAAAGGGCGGTGGCTTCCTTGCTACAACAGAGAGTTATTAAGGGACTGACGTCCCTAAAATATATTACACAGCTGAATGTGAGCCCTTTCCTACAGCAGTGTTTTAGCTCATGGCATAACTGGATTGGTGGTTTAAGCCCAGGCAATCTGGAGGGATACATCGGGATTGTGCCAGTCTCTTGCCTGTGTCCTATGTGATTCCTGCCATGCTCAGCTGCACTGACAAAACTCCTGCAGTTACAAGAGCAAGGCTCATTAGCTGTCCTGATAACTGGAGAGGCTGAATCCACATAACCACAAACAGCGTTTCCTACAAATCTTTTTTTTTCTTTCATAAATTGCCAGACTGCTATTGACTGCCCCAGGATACATAAATGATAGACTCCCTTACATTCTTTTGCAAATCCCGCTTACAATGAATGCTCTTCTGCCACAAAACCTGAGCCAGTTGTCTCCCTCTGAACAGTCCATGGTGGTGCAAAAGGACTGATCAGTGATTCTGCGGGTGTTTTCCACCATGTGTCAAAAGTCCCGAGTAGCTGATTGAGTAGGTTCAGTGGGTAATAAATGCTTTGCTCACCAATGGAGAGCCTAATAAGTAATAAAACACTGAACATAAATCCTCCTCAGCCAGAGCATCAATATTTAAGAATATCAATGTTTAATGCTGTCATTTTAATTTCATTGTATGCATTGATTTATGTATTTTGTATGCAGGAACAAAATCAGAAACTAATTTAGCTAATGAGTTCAGTTAAGCTTTTCTTTTAAAAAGGCAATGGAAATAAGTTAGAGGAGGTTGGATGCTTTAAAATTGTTCATTTTCAAAGGAAGAGGAAGTTGCACTCAGAAGAAGAGGTGTTTTGATCAAATCATAGTCAGCTGTCAGGGGCATTTAGGGACACATGGAAGAGTTTAATTTTTTTTGACATAAGCTACAAAGATTTGACATGAATGAATGAGTTGATTAAAATCCCCACGCTCTCTTTGCAGACACTGGCGCTGAGTTGCCAGTACAGTGATAGTAGTTAATCCCCAGTTACATCTATTTTAAAAGTCAATTTTAAACATATGTTCAGTGCTGATATATTTCTCCGTAGGTGGCTTTCTTTTAGCACAGTCTGTAGTTTACAGCATTTCAGCCAATTTCCCTCTGGGATATCAGTTTTCAAGCTTCTTGTCTTGGTTAGGAAATTAAAACTCTTCAGACATACAGGCTGACATTCAGAAATCATGTCTGGATCATTTTTAGTATAACACAAGCCCACGTGAAAGCAAGAGCTAGACAAGGAAAGACCAGGTGCTGCTACATCCTGCCTTGTTAAAAATACCAGGCAAAAAATTACTTCTGTTCCAAATATGTGAAAAGTCTGTCCTTTAACTACATACCAGAAGCCACATTTTTGTAGATCTGACTCCCTTTAGAGTAGTAAATCTCTTTCTGGAGATGGGTAGCACGTACCTGGGGAAGGATGGGAGCTAGCAGCCACCTGGTCTTTGTTCCCTCCGCATCTTCCCTCCTCTCTCTGCACCCAATACCCAGAAGTTTTGGCACCTGTGTCAGGGTAGGAAGGGGCAGGTCCTGGCCATAACTGAAGTGCAAGGTCTTTTAAGAGAGGTTGGAGTAGGGGACTAACACAGTAGTTTAGAAGCAGCTGGAGCTGGATAGGGACTGAGAGGTGGCAAGGAGCTCTTCCCCTGGCTTGAAATGCTGAGTTTGCCAAGGCGAAAGAGGGTGATGATTACTAAATTATAGAATGGGTTCTGGAGGAGCCCAGGGGGCTGGAAGTGGGACATACGTGCCCATGAAAGGGGGACAAAGTGTGAAGAGGCAAAATACTGAAACCCAAGGGGAGAGCACACCTTGAGAACCACCACCCTTGTGGAGTTTGCTGGTGAATGAGTGCTGCAGACACCCCAGAGCAGCTACATATTTTTAGTCTCTTTTTTTCTGGCAATTAACCCAGACAATGATAAGCAGAGCATTAAGCAAGTTCTTGAGTATAAGTTCCGGATGTCCTTAAAGATAGTGATATTAAGAACATGTTTTGATCTGAGCATTGCTTAAGCAACCTCTTGCCAAGGCAGCTCAGCACCCAGCCCAATTGAGCCATGAACAACTGTTACCCAAAACAAACCTACCACCTATTTTCTATGGGTGTTATAGTTTCTACCACGCCTCTTCATTTTTAGTCTTCGACTGTTTGTGTTCTTCCCAGCACAATGGCTTTAGGCTGCTACCATCTTTTTGATTAGGTTTTCATACACATTATGTTTTGCCTAAGCAGGAAAATTGTGATGTAAGCTCCCATACATAGAAGTAAATGAAATTAGAAGGAGAGAATAAATAAGATTTCAATTGCAATGACGAATGATGAATGTTACATAGTCTTCAAGAAAGCCTTCAAGATGTCCCAATGCATTTTCAAGATAATGTTCCCCAAAGCAGTAAGTAGCTTTCCCATTGAAACACATTCATTATAAATGTCATTCATTATAAAAAGTCCTGTGCGGAAATGTTTTTCTTCACTACCATTATTCTCCCTTGAAGGAACAGGAATTATAATTTATATAAAACATACCAAGATAGGGACACAAAGATGGGTAATTTTTAGCTTTAACTCAAATACTTTTGAAGTTTTCCATTTTCCATTTCCATGGCTGAAATGCTGTGCTGTGGTCCATAACTAGTGGTGGCTCCGCCTCTGGTGTCTAGGACTACTTTAAAAAAGTTTTTTTTTAAATACTCAAATTATGCTTTTTCTTTAAATGTTAAATAAAATAAAATGAAGGTAGAAATTAAGAAGAAATTCTGGAGAACCTGCTTTTGTCATGAAACTGTGGAGATGGGGAAATATATTTTACTGGGTATGTCCCTGTGGCTGGGGTCAGTACACTTGCCCTGCAAAGGACTTGCCATGTTTGTGATACGTAACAAAACTTTCCCAGCCTGCTGTGGTTTCCCTGCCAGTGTCGCTCTGCCTTGTCCATTTATTCCGTAAGTCCCTTGGAGCTGGGGCTCTCTCTTGTTGTTTGCTTGTACATAGTGGGATATTGTAAAGTGCCAGTAAGCACCTATGCTTTTGCTTGAGTTCAGCATTGGATCTCTGCCTGTGAAAGCCTCATGTCAGGGTATAAATTTGGTTTTTTACCAACTCCACCTCTACCTTCAGCATTAAAAGGAGACATACTGCTAAAGCTCCTCTAAACGGCTTCTTTTCTCAGCTCTGCCAACAATTTCATATGTGATCCTGGGGCTGTTTCCCCATCCACATCCACAGCTACCTGCAGGTCCCCTTCACACAAACCTGAAACGAAGAGGCATTTAGGATGCCTCAGCAATTCATCGGTTCATACAGCTGTTCAAAACTATGAGGACCCCTAAAATGAAGCGACGTGCACTTTTATTTGAGGAAACATTTCTCATTATAACTCCTTTTCTAGAAGTGGAACATGTCCTGAGGTGGAATGTATAACATATTCATGTTGATATCTTTGCTTTTACATCCTCTGGGGAGTAAGATTCTGCCTACAACGGAAAGAAGAAGAGAAAAGAGGAAATCTCGCTGTAGGAAACAAACAAAAGAAATACTGTGATTTTTCCATTCCTTTGCAAAAAATATGGAATTAAATTTTATATGCAGTAGAGAATGTGTTGGGTATTTGCAAAAAAGATTTCATATGCTTTGGTTAATCACTTTTAATAAATATTGTCAAATGCACTCATAAAAGCACACATTTTTAAAAAATATTTTTTTCCATTTAGAGTTTTCTTTTACTTTCAATGCATTCCATTTCTGAGTACTCTGGCAACCAGAGCCCTGGAAAAGTGCTCTCTGTGTAGATCAAGGATATTTGATTATAGTGACAAACTTACCAGTTTATTGCCTGCTTGTGATTTTTGAGCTTCCTTGGGCTGTACCTGTGGTTCACCTGCCCTTGTGCACTCTTTTCCTGGCTTGCGCTCCTGGGCTGCTCATGGGGGGCAGGGCTTTAATCTCTGCCCTGAGCCTGCGAGCCCCGGCTGCTCTGGGAAGGGAATTTCTTCTGAACACATTGGGTTTGTTTAGGAAACTACCAAGGCAACCGAGACACAGCTTTCCTGAAGGACAGGTGGAACTGCAAAGCTGTAGAAATATGAAAGCTTCCTGCATGGAGCCAGCACCAGTAACAGACACGCTCACTACCCAAATGTTTGTGCCCAACCAAAGCAGCTTGTGCTGTCCTAATGCCATGTTGAGGGACCTCCTCAGCACTGGTTGGTCACCAGGTTGTCGCCTTTCCTCTCAGCTTTTTAATTCCCCTGCACTGGCCCTTCTCAGAGCAGTCTGCATCCACGGCCATGCAGGAAAGGAAAAAAGGGATGTCCAAAAAAGTATTTCCATCAGCCATCCTGACTCTTGTATTTCACCGGAGGCTTGTTCTTCCAAAACAAGGCATGACTAAGCATACTGTATCTCACAGGAGTGATTGTAAGAACAGAAAGAAATGTTAATTGTCATAGGTGGACAATTAGTGTGGTGGTATCATCAAAATAGACATTTTTTTTCCCATCCAGATCCAGTCATGTGAAAAAGAGATACCCATTGCTAACAATAATGAGGAATTTATTTGTATCAGATTAATTTAGGAAATCATTAGTGACTTGAAAGTGTGACTCATTCTGATGCCCAGGAACCATTGTCGGAGCAGAATACCAAAACAAGGGGTTCAAAAATACACTTATCTTCACTGGGAGATTTCCCTCAGGCTTTCACATCTGAAATTTTGAAGTATAAAAAAAGTTTCTTCTAAATAATTCAAAGAAAAGAACTTAGGAAAGTTCTTATATATATATGTTTATACAGAGAGTGTGTTACAACAAAAGGTAAAACAAGGCTACCCTGACACTCCGAAAAGCTAGAGCAGAACTGTCCAGTTTCAGATGTCCAGGTTTCGCAAAACTTTGCTTCCTTGCTTAAGCTTAAGATATAAAGACTATATAAAGAAAGTACATATAAAGGAAATATATAAAATGTAAAGAAGTTCTGCCAAGATGACTAGGAATACTCAGATGCTTATGGGCCAATAACATCATGAGTTGGGCTGAAGTACACTACTCATTTGCTTGAAGTTAAGAACGTGCTTAAGTTCTTTGCCAAATGGAGGCCTAAATAATATTGACTCAATAGTGGGCTGGAGCTTAAAAACTGCCATCTGTGTGGCACATGTTCCTGCATACCTCCTTCTCCCTTTTCCCTCCTTGTAGACACCATGTTGGCCGCAGTGAGCCCTGTGTCTGAAAACCCAGCGGCTGACCACAGTAAATAGGCTGATGTGGATCATCGGGTCTCTGCAGGTTTTTATTCATCCCTAGGAAGAACTTTGCAGCTCAGTTGCTATTGATAAGTGGTCGGCAGGCTCATTGATAGATGGGAGGTGGATAGCTTTATAGCCACTGAAAAGCATTATAGTAGATAAGATTGCTATAAGCCATTATTTCCTTTTTAAGAGCCTTGCTCAATATTTTATCACAATGAAAAGGTTCACCACTCAGCAATAATACGATATAATTAACTCTTGTTACCAGTGTGGCACAGACTGTAAATATTATGTGGTGTTCGTACATTTCTAGACGACAAGCAGATTTAGAGATTTGACTGAATAAAACACTGTTTCTATCTCTGAATGCATTAACTTAAAGTCTTGGAAGAAGTATTCCAGATGTGCTATGCTAATAGGATTATTTTATAAAAGTGCAGACATATTTTAGGAACAATACCCTGATTAAGCAGTTTGCAGTCTCCATAAAGTTTGGCGTTTTTTTTAATTATTATTTCTATCTGAGCTAATGGTTCTATGGTCTTACATTAGTTTCATCCAGTTGTCATAGATCATAAAAGAGTAATCATTTACTGGCAAATGATCATTTACTCATTGAGATTTCCAGGCCTCTTTTTTGCATTCATGCTGATTCAAAAGAAATGCAGTGAATGTTTTGGGTGGAATCTTAGACTCACTGAGGATTATTTATAAGTTAGCATGTCAAAAGTGATCAATGCAGTTTCTAGAGACTCTCAATTTTCACACACACATGTACACATATATACATGAATTGCATATTTTATATATTTGTTATTTATGTGTGTGTGCCTGTATAGACACAACTGTGATGCACATGCTAATATTAAAGATTCAGAATAAAATTGAAGAGTGTAAAGGCTGACATTTCTTGTTTATATTTCATTTTGAAGCGGATGGCCAGATGAGCATGAATTTTCCTTTTAGTTTGTATTTATCCCCAAAGCATATTAAAAAGACAGTTTCCCTTCATTGCTACTTTAAATGTGTCTGGTGCCCTCAAGTGAAACCACTGACTCATGGTCCTTCAAAAGCCTCTGGTGATCATTAATTCAGGAAACTAGATGCAAGAGAAAATACTTGGCTTTGCTATCTTGGAGAAAGTTAAAATAAAAATCCTTGGCCATAGGACTGTCTTCTCATAACACATTCCAAGGACTGACTTTCATTTTATTGGTTGGCCTGCAACATGTTGTAGCCAAGTACTTTTCCCTACATCTACTTTGTGGAGTTAGAGCACAGCAGCTGTATCTCACACACCATGTCAAACACACCTCAGAGGTGGCTGCTGCAAAGCACTTCTGCAGGGCAGCCAGACAGACCACAGCTTCCAAGTCATACTTTATCCCTTTGATTTTCATCATTCATCTCCCAGATCTTTGCCAGAACTGAGAAACTGAAATATGCCTTTCATACTTCAAGATTATTCTAAGAAAAATAATTCACAGGACCTGAAAAAATATATCATTATCTTTAATACAATGAAAATAATTTATTAACTTCCTGGCTTTTATACTAGTTGAAATAGCATGGTGATTTAAGTGTTGCAGTGGTTGTCAAAGTGACCTGTGGTTTTCAGCCTGTCCTGCTCTCCTGTATAGAAGAAAAAGAGACTAACAAAGAACAACCAAGAATTATCCTTCATTCAAAGTTTTTGGCCATCATTTTAATGGAAGACTTGTCTCAGTGCTAAAACCAGGATTAGAAGGAGCTTCTCCATGTAAATCCTACACCACCTCCTATTTACAGGGGACAGCAGCATCTTTCCCTCTTCTACTTAGGTCAGTAATACAGAGGTGGCAAGTGAGAATTGCCCTCCTAAAACTAAAATGCCCTGAATAGGATAGGATATATCCCATGCATTATCTCAGGAAAATTTGTTTTAAAAAATAAAACTTGGGTTAAAAAAATAATTTAATACTTCTTTTTTTAAAAAAAGTTTTCCTTTTTTTCTTCTTTCTGTGGGTTTTCTGTATATGTATTTCTTGAACTTCAGCACTTAGACAGCTATGCATATGTGGATTGATGCTTCAGGGAGAGCTGGTAGAAAATACAATATTTTAGCTCATTATTTATAATTCAATTAATAGAAACCAGACACCAGGCTTGAATTATCCTTCCTGCCTTTCATCATGAAGACAAGTGTCTTAAAGAGAGACGGCCTATTATATATTCCCTATGCATGACCAGAATGCCTAAAAATATCTTCAGCAGAGAAACATCATTGAAAAACCTTATTTCTTCCAGGCTGTTTGTTTACTGGATAACAACTCTCTCTGTAGAGTAGCTTGCTGGAATAAAATATACACATTCCATAAGCCCTATCAGAAGACCAATAAAAATGAACCTCTGTTGGCTCAGTCAGCGCATAAACACAGCAGTAGGCAGCCCATGCCTCCAAACCCTAGACCATAAATACTTCAGAAAGACACAGGATTGCAAGAGTGTAAGTAGGATTATCAGCATGGTCATCGCAAAGATGTTAATTCCATTTTTTTCCCATGCATTTACTGTTTTTACTCAAATTACAGTCAGCTTTTCCTTCCTGTATTTCCTCCCTCATGACTGAGCCCTGAGAAAAAAAGTTTTGTCTTAAAACATTGTGTGAGTGGGAATTACGTTGCCTGAATCAGGCACTGATAATCCAAATACGGACAGCTGACCTACTCAGCCCAGCTCCCTTCATGCTTCACTGAGAGAAACAGGCACATTTTAGAGAGCATTTCCTTAGCCCTATTTTAAGCATTTGCTTTAGGGTAGCTGAATCAAACATTCATATGAGTGATTTTTTTTCTTTCCAGACGAAATGACTGACTCAGATGGGGACGCCTCTACTGAACATGGTTATTTCTCGCTGTCGGCGTCTGCTGCTGTGAAAATCCCCAGTCCAGGGTCAGGGCTCTTTTGGCCTGATGCAGAATGGTCATTCCTGTATTCTGGGTGGCTCTGGCGCAGGGAGCACAAGCATGGGCTTATCACAGAGACACAGCATGGGTTGTTTGACCATTTTCTACTAAGGATTTGGGTGGAGAGAGGATTAGCCAAAATGAGAGAAAGGAGGGGAGCAGCAAAGGAGAAACAAGTTGCCAGTGTCTACCTTATGTCTTCCCCTAGAAATACAGACTTACCATGTTTGTCTCCCTAGGCTACCCTGACTGTGGAGGAAGAGATTACAAAATAAATCACGGAACAACTGGAACCATTCATGAAACAGCTGCAGTGGCAACAGTGGGCTGCTTCCCAGGGACTGCTTGGGAAACGCAAAGCAAAACCTTGCATTGCCCTGTCAAATCTAGGAGAATATTTCTATGAGACTGAAGCCGTGATAGCTCACCCCAGTCGCATAATCGCATCCTTCCCTTCGCTTACTCTTATTACATCTTGGTATGGATTTGATTATTCTGTCAGCAAATACCCTACATCCTTGAAATGGATGAATATGACATGTTTGGAAATATGGGGAACGCCAATAGGTTAAACATAATTCACATAAAGCTAATGAAAAGAACAAAAATAATTTACATATTAATCACAGAGTTCTAATCTGACAGAAGACAGCAGGAAAATTGATCTCTCGCCAGTACAGACTGAGAAAGTAGGCTGAAGAGGGAATTGAGCTCAAAGACAGGACGTGGCGTGACTTTCATCACATGCAGCCTGAATTTAAAAGCTACCAATTTGGTAGGGAGAAATCCATTAGCCACAGTGCATCAGCCCTTGTCGGGTACATGGGGATTCCATAGCTGCTCTGAAGAAATTCACACTGACCGGGACAAAGAGCTGCTTATGTACTGGTATCCATGAGAAATCCCATATAACCTTAGCGAGACAGACATCCACTACGGTCATTTTAAAAATGACTAGATAAATTACAGGGTGAGAAGTTAAAGAGCAGCTCAGAAATACGAGTTGATCTTGTTCCTGAAGTTAATGGTTATTGTATCCTTTATTAGAAAAGCTCTCAAAATAGTTGTCAACTGTATGAACTCAGACACACAGTTCTGGCAGCTGAACATTGTATTTGTGTGTGTGTGTGTGTACATTGGAAAAAGGATGAGCTGAAATTAATGACTTTGCTCCTGGAATTAAGATTCCCTTGGAGGCTAATTACAGCATACCATTGCTGGTAAGCGGGGATAACACACAGAAGTATACACAGAAGTATTGGTAATACACCAACACAAACTGCTATGTGCAGCGTGCAGCTCTGCAGATTATTTAGGCTTGATTGCCGAGTGATTCTGTCTATCAGCAGAATATTAATTATGCTATCATTTCAGAAAAAAATGATAAGTCCTTGACTTACAAAAGGGCAAAATGATGGAAGTTGGCCATGGTAACTGCCCTCCACTCATTCCCCTAATGCCAACTATGTCCAGCCATTTGATTTTGAAATCTTAACTATTTCACCAGTCCCTGCCCTTGAAAAATCATTACTGTAGCAGTAGATCATGTGCTTTTACTAGTTTATGAATGTCACCTGAGTTTTTAGCTGAAGTTTTCCATATGGGTTCAGTCTCTCAAACTACACAGCCACTTGTTTTGCAAACTCTGCTGAGAACAGGCTGGCTGTTTCTGAGTAGAGTGGTTAAAATAGGGACTTTGCCTATTTTGGAGGGGAAGAAAAAATATTAAAATTATTTTTTTAAAGTGGTCCCATGCCTCATAGGAGACTGCGAAATTTATCAAGGTGACACTTCCTTCCTAATTTTAAGAATATCCATGTAATTTTAAGGCTTAGTTTTTCTATATGGTTACCACTACCTTTTTTTTAACAGAAGTGTGATTTCAGCCCATCTTTGAAATGAGAATTTTAAACAAAAGACAGTATATTTAAATATATAAAAAATAGTCAGTCAAGAAAAAATGAGTCTACCTTTGTTTTCCTTTGCCTAAACATGCACTGCATGAAACAGAGCTCTCAAGCTAGGGGCATTCAGCACACAGGGAAGCAAAGAAGATGGTGAGAAGAGGCAAATCCTACAACAAATCCTATGTCTTTAGCATTAATACATAGATCCTCTGGTATAAGCAATGCACAAAGGTAGGAAGTAGAGCTTTTTCTTTATACAGACTAATATAACTAGTAATTTTTTATCCATCTCAGAGACCTGAGAGCCCAGGGTGCTGGCCTTTTCATGTGAATGCCAGCCATTCGCGGTCATGACCTATGTGATACATGCAATACGCATTTTAATTTGAAGAAGTTTTGAGACACATCTAGCATTGCCCCAGGTCCAGTCATAGTAACAAAGAGACTTCTGAAAACAGTTTTAAAAGGCAATCCTGATGACTCCTTCTTTCTTGATGCTGCTTCACCTGATCAGAGAACAAGGAAGAGCAGAAGGCAGTCTGGAAGGATGACTTTCTGTCACATACAGGAGAAGGCTGGGACACCACACATGATGGAATTGGGTTTTGTAAGGTGTAAAGACATTGGTACGCACAGGTGTGGGTTAGAAAATAGTATGTATTTCTTTTGTTGCCTGCAGAATTTAGAAGTAGGTACATGTATTGGCAGAGGTCAAAGGAGACTACTTCAGATCAACATCCTCTGTGATTGGGTGTAGTTTGCAGGAAGGGATTAAATTAAAGACCTCCAGGTTTATTAAGGACTCCTCATGCTGAAGAATGTCACACTCAGGTTTTCTCCTGCCTCTTTCTGTGGCCTGTAATTTGGACCTATAATACAAGATACGCCAGGGTATTTCAGTAGTTACCATATTGAGAGTAGCTGTTGCTTCAGGCACTGCTGACACAGATAACTATAGGCCAGCATGTGCTCCATTTAGTCAAATTAGGTCTGCCTGATGCTGCATAAAATCCTATTGAGACAGTTTATTCAGCATAAGCCAGGTCAGTGACTTTGGTTAAACGTGCGTAAGAAGATAACAGCGGAAAAGAACAAAGCCCATCAACCCAGAGGTTATATCCAAGACTGGTTATTCATGGATGCTTAGAAAAGAGTTTAAAAAGCAGCTTGGACAGGGTGATCCTTCTCCTTAACTATCCTCCAACCTAAGCAGTCAGACACTCCTTGAGCCAATACAAGGTTTAAAATTGGAGGACCAAAGTTTGCAACATTGCACTGCATTTGAGTTGTCTAAAAGAGATGAGTGTTATTCTGAAAAGCTGGACACAATTCTGCAGGTATGGAAACATCTACGTTTTGCCACAGTTGACACATTTAACTCACTTTAGGGTTAGGGATCTGGTAGGATTTTGCAACTACTCCCAAATTAAGTCCCTGAAGTAGATTCTGTTACTACCTAGAGCAATTAAAAAGACATTTCAAATGCTTCCCAAACCTATGGCCTCAGTCTATTGAAGATCTGAGGGTGTGAATTATGGTTAAACTCAGGAAAGATTTTATCTCCCACAATGTAGGGAGGAGTTTGCACAAATGTTGACATAGCCTAGAAAGGGATAAGGACTCTCTCTTTTAGTGCCCTGGAGCCATTGTCTGAGAAGAGTATGAGGCTGCTAAGCATCAAGGGGCAGGGGTGGGGTGGGGTGGCTTGGGCAGGCAAATGGTCCAGTTCTCAAGGAGATTACTTGATTTCCACCCACTTCCAAGTCTGAGCACTGCAAACTGGCCCCTCTGTCAGTGCAGCTGGCCAGTGAAAGACTGCAATACCTCTCTCAGAGTCTCTGAGCCTCCCTGAGGAACAGGGAGGTTGTCCCAAAGGCAGCAACCCCCATGGTGTTTGTGTAACTCAGTGTGACTATATGGGATGTAGTTGCTCAGCAGTAGCAACATCAACTGGCGCTGAGTCTAGGAGAGCTGATGGTGAGAAGGCAGGAAGATGAATGGATGCACTCATCGTGTCTCTTGGAAGAGCTGAAGTAGAAAGCAGCAACTTGGATCCACAGCTTATCATAACTAATCTCATATCCTTTTATGCACTGTCTGAGACCAAACAAGTATTCTGGATGAAGCATCTGGCATGTAATCAGTGCAGCCCTCAGCTGGGGTAAGCCAAGGCAGGTTCTGTTTCTGGAAAGGGGGAAAGGCAGGCTCTGTCTCTCCAAAGACTTCTCTACAGCTGTCAATCATGGCAGAGGGAAGGAGACAGGCAGTACACATTTTTTGAATAGTTTTTGTGCTGTCAGCAGCTGGTGGTTTCTGTTCACTGTCAGTAGAGCTGGTCTAATTTGAATCGGTATCTGCCCCCAATTTGACTGCAGCGGACTCTCATTCAGAAGCTCAGTTCTGCCCACAAGCCTTTGGAGTCACGAGAAACCTGTTTCCAAATCACCCAGAAAATGGAACAAGTAGTCAAACAGAATAATCTTCCTCATGTGCATGTCGTCTCCCTGGAACACAACCATTTTGTGCTTCCCCAGGGCTGGCCACCTCTGAGCCCTATTCTGTTATGTTTTCAGGACCTGTGCTTGGAGCTTGTTTGTACATACTCGCAAAGCTCAATTGAATTTAAGTCTTCTAAATTTTTCCCTAGTGAGTAAAACAGAAACAAAAGGTTTGAATGAACTCTACTTCCTTTCCATCCAGGTCTTCAGGTGAAGGTTAACCCCTCCCTATGCTTGTATGTGGGCTTTAGCTGGCAATAATGACATTTAGCAGACTCAGAGGAGAGATGTGCCTGGAGTAGCACAGCAGCATGGCCTGCATTATAAAATAACAAGATTTTTCATTTAGGTCACTTTGTCAATGGGATAAGTTTGGAAACCCTTCCTCTAGCCTCTCAGAATCACATAACTATATTACCTTTTCAAGAACAAGAGACACCTGGAGACATACACCAGACAGAAGAGGCATGCCCCACTACTGACCCACATGCTGCCACACTATAGGAAAGCAAAACCGGTGCTCAGTCCTGCAATATCAAGAACTATTCAGGCATTTCTGAAAACAAAACACCTTTCTGAAGTAACTAATTTACCTGGAGACCTGTCTATTTGAAGCCTGATCTTCTCCTTTCAGCATGTCCCGAACTCTTGCATCTTGAATAAGACCTTGCACCTGCAAGGTGCAACTGTTGCATGGAATTACACAGTAGATGACTGCAGCTTGCTTTGGCTCTGTGGATGTCTTAAAATCTGAAAGGAAAACATGAAGTATGTCTCAGGAAGCATATGTGATTTGTTCCTGTTTAAACTGGGATAATACATTTTCATACAGGAGTGTTTAGAGCAGAATTGATTTGATTTGACAAGGTTCTTTCCAATGCGAGTGGCTTTATCTTGCTAAACTTAACAGAATGAGACTGAATGTATTTCCTTTGAACTACAGTTTTCTGAGAACATCTGTGCCTTCACTTCGATCGTGCATCCTTGCTGAACAAGAAGCTTTGTTCTGCAATCAGAGACAATGTAAATAGAAGGCTCTAGCCAAGGGGATGGTGGTTGGAGGGTGGCCAAGCCTCAGTCCGGTCTGGTGGAGGTGCGGAAGAACCAGGTTTTGGCTCTAGCCAGCCAGCTGGGAATTTTCTGACACCTCACATGCTAGGAGCATCCAGAGCAGTGGGAAATGGCAGGTCCTGCATGTTGCAGCTCCTGTTCCTCTCCCTTCAGCTATCAAGGGGTGCTGCAGCCCGCACGGACCATGGCCATACTGGGGGCACAGACCAGCCCAACAGAGCTGAGTCTCAGATGGCCCTTCCCCTCCTGTCCTGAGCAGGACTCAGCCACAAAAGGATGTCACCTATGGATTGGATAGAGTATAAGGCTATGAGGCATCATGTTTTGCATATACATTCTATTCCTGAGCCTAACAGCTTTCTCCCTGACCCACACATCTCAGAGTGGATGTGCAGGTGCAGTGACCAAAATCCTGTCCCCAAAAATGACAATAGATAGAGGGAGGCATACAGGTGAGGTGCCTGGGAAAATGATCAAATGGCTGGTGTCTGCCTGCTCTGCCAGCCTTTTCCTGTCTTCCTTTTGCTTGAACAGCTTAGATGGCATTGAATCAGCTTGCTTGTTACTTTGCAATTTTCCTAGCTATCAGTACCAAAGAGCATAAAACACTGATCCAGGTCATGCTTTGCCAGGGCTTCTGGGTAAGCACACTACATATGGGACTTCTAGAAATGCAATTGGATGCTGCCATCGAGGTTTCTAATCCAATCCTGGATGACAAGATGTAGAAAACAATATTCGATTGTACTATAAAGGCAGAGAGACACCACCATCTTAGTGATCCCTGGGCACCAGATTTGCTGCCAGGCCCAGACCGCCCTCTATCAGGAGCCTTGCCAGGCAGGGATGCTGCAGAAGAAAGCAGCTCCAGCCCCAGACCAACACCCACCAGGGAGGAGGTGTTTGAGGAGCTGGAAATAGGATCACCTTATTTTGATGGCCAAGGAGGCCCAACAAGTGAGCTCAGGTACTGTCTTCTGTTGAGAGGAGGTGTAGGAACATGCAGGCTCTTCTCCAGCTGACCTAAGCCAGGCCCTCGTGCTAGCAGTGGCAGGTTTTAAAAACAGATCATTCTGATCAGGAACATAGTTATACAGTAAAGTGTGCAAGACCTGGCAACATTGCCTGCATATTTCTCATAAAACCCAAACAAAATCACCAAGAGAATTTCAGTGTATCATCTGAAAAACCTGCCCAAGTCCCATCTGGTACTTCAAAACAGCATAGAATCACTGAATGGTTTGGGTTGGAAGGGACCTTGAAGGTCATCCAGTCCAACCCCTGCCATGGGCAGGGGAACCTCCCCAACCCCTGCCATGGGCAGGGACACCTCCCACCAGACCAGGTTGCTCAAAGCCTTGTCCAACCTGGCCTTGAACACTGCCAGGAAGGGGGCATCCACAACTTCCCTGGGCAACCTGTGCCAGTGTCTCACCACCCTCACAATAAAGGATTTCTTCCTAACATCTAGTCTAAATCTACCCTCTTCCAGTTTAAAGCCATTACCTCTTGTCCTATCGCTACCTGTCCTGGTAAAAAGTCCCTCCCCAGAGACCTTAAGGCAGTGGGTCTTCCTGCAGGAGCTCTACTCTTGGCAGCGGTGTGGACAGGCAGCCAGCCACCTCCTCATCTGTTGCTAAGGGAACATGGGAAGATGAGCTATAATTACACCAATAAAGTGTGAGAGACAGCCAGAGAGAGAGGGAGATGTGGAATGGGCATTCAAGATGGTTCCTTCTTTATTTTTATTTTGTTTATTGCTTTGTAAATCACTGACAGAAGGCGTCCAAAACACTTCACATGTCAGCAGATGACTGAAATGTAAGTGGAGTTTTTTTTGTGCAGAACCACCAGCGTCTTCCTAAACACAATGGGATGAGAAAAATTTATCTCAGCCACCAGCACCTCCCATAATGAAATGCACAGAATTGGAATATTTAAGAAAAAAAAAAAAGGGGGGGGATGGAATATGTTCATGGAAGTTCATGGAATATGACATTATTTAGGGCTAGGTTGCACACTGAGGAAGGGAAGTCCCCTATTCTGAACACCAGCTCGTGTGGCTTTGCAGAGGGAATTGTGCTGTTTCAGCCAGGGCTTTCCTAGGGAGCAAATCTCTCAGGATAGCAAACCAGCTTGGAAATAGTATTGCACTTCCCACCCCACTGTGAGAGCCCATCATTTGGTGCAGGCAACCCATCCTGCCCTAGCTATGGGACCCTGGGACAGTTTCATGCTGTGGCCCTGGTTGGCACTTAGGTTTTAGGGGAAGAAGAGCAATTGGATCACACCAGGGAATCCAGCACAGCCTTCCACTTAATTGAATAAACAATCAATTTCCCCATGTTTTTAATCACTGTTCAACAGTGTTTACAGCATCATACTTATCCTTTGACCTAAAACACACCCTTTCTGGAAGAATACAGTCTGTTACTGTAAGCCTTACCCTTCTGAACCACTTAATGCAAGTTATAGGGAGAGGATCAATCTGGGAATAAACTGAGTCACTCTCATGCAGGTAGGTGCCTGGATTAGTAGGACAGTAGTGAAGAATGTGCTAAAAGGAAGGGGAGGGGAAGGGAGAGAGAGGTTATAAGGTATTTACAGATATTTAACAATTAGTGGGTTTGGTGGGAGCTGCTGACACAGAAGGCATCGCACCTCACAAGAGTGGTGGTGTGATCTGCACCTCGCTAGGGACCAAGAAGCCCTTCCAGCACTTGAAAGCCAAGCAAGGCAACAAATCACCATAGTGACTATTCCTGGTCCCCCGAAGTGGGGTAAGAGCCAGGTAATGCCATTCACATGGCCTGAGCTCTGCTTTAAACTGTGATCAGGGTCAACCTTGAACAGGCAGACCTGTCTGTGCAGCAAAGGACAATGCACATGGGGTCCATCGGACTGATAGACTGGCATACACAGGTTTTTCATAAATCCATAGTTTTGTCTACATTTTTAAAATGGATATACTTTATCAGAACCATTCTGATACTGCTGGGGAGGGGGCAATGTCAGGGTAGTCTGTAAAAATAAAAAAAAGTACCCTCTCCAAATTATAATATGCAACATCTGTTGAGTATTTGGTCAGATCAAACTAGGATCAAAAGACACAGCCCTGCTGATTTTGCCCAAATGGAAAAAACGGCTCTCCAATGTTGCAGTGTGGCTTTGAGCTCGGTACATGCACATGTGTCTGCCATCACTACAGGAAACAAAAAAGGGCAAATTCAGCTCTGCTCTAACTCTGCCAAACCAGACAGCACTGCAGCAAGGAATCTGTCCCTACATGGCTACACTCCACTGGGAGCCAGGGTGCTCACTACCATCCGTTTCTCTTACTGTCAAACACATGTATTTGTGCACACACATTACTTAATTACTGATCTTAATGAAACATGTCAGTACAATGCAGTTCTCTCAAATTCCTTTTAACTTATCTGTGCTGAATGCTTGGGGTGAAGCTATTCTAAACAGTTTGCATGATTTCATATGTGCCATTCCCAAGAAACATTATGCATTTTAAACAATATGAACTGGGCCAGAGAGCTAATGAAGTTAAACGAGGCTGGCAAATGATAGTGATTTAGCATGATTTTAGGACATGATTTAGCAAATATGTCTTGAAAGGACAATATTTATGAGGGCAGAAATCTAGCTGCATGGACTGTGGGGGAGCTTTCGGCAAACACATGACTGTGGTTCCCAGGATTTCAGCTATCAATCATGCTTCTCAAAAAAAAAGACCTTTCCGTGCAGATGATCGCTCTACACTTTCAACCCCAAACTTTCCCTTTTCAACATGCAGGGAATTAAAGACTCCTGGTGAAAACTAATGCAACCTCCACAGGAAACAACAATTTTCTTTAGCCTAATTTGTCATCGCTGAGACTGAACAGTTTACCTTCATTCACGTACACATGGAAACACCACTTTTCTCTGGCAAACAGTGCTTCTCTTCCCCCTGGACCTCAGCCTCCATGTTTGTTTTACAGATCACTACTTTCTCAAAGCCTTTAGTTCTGGTAGGGAGCCGAGATCCCACCTGAGTATTCTCCAGTTTGAATTTTCCACACCGATTTGGCTTTTCCACATGAGGCTGCTCAGAGCAAGAGATGCAGCCCGTGGCTGAAGCACATGAGGTTTCATCCTGGAGCCAGACCTGGTGAGGTGAAGCAGTTTTTGCTCATGGTTGGAGAAAACCTTCACCCCGTTGGTTTTGTGAGCACACTCCTGTGCCACCCGGCACACTGGGGTTCAGCAAGGCAGGCAGTGGGGATCATTGCCCTTTATCCCTTGTTTCAAGGAAAGCCCACGGGATGCTGCCGAGGAGATTATTTCACTTGGCAAACACAGAAGAGCTGTTGAATGTTTATCACCCTTTTACATGCAAGGCCCGTGAACAGGCTTAGTTTAAATGCAGAAAGGGAAACAACTGAGGCGCAGGCTGCTCAATGAGAGGGCTGTGGACTTCCCTAGAACAGCTGGAAGAGGACTGTGAGAAAAGTTCTCTGTCAGGGCACCAAGGCATGGGTCAATGCCTGGAGCCATCTCTGTGCAAGTGCTGTGCTGATCCATGAAGAAGACAGGTGTAAAGGGGGGGGTTACAGTGAGGACATCCCTCCCTGCCACCCTAGAGAAGAGAGATTGTTCAGGAATGGAGAACTCTACATAGGAAAACACATGCAGATGTTTTTAGTGTTTTATCTATACCTAAAGACTTCTTGTGCTCACTAGAGTAAAGAGAAGCTGTTTTCCTTTGCTTTACTCTTCACATTCTTGGAGGCTGACTGTCTGAAGCATCATTCATCACTGAAACAAGGGATGATAAACCTAGAGTGCCCACTCAGCTGGTGAAGGGAGGTGTGTTTAAGGTGGTTATTGTATCTTGCTCCTCAGATCACTTCTGGATATAGAGGAAAAAACCCACATTTGCCAGTGTAATACTTACAGCTACATCTGAGGCCACCGCACATAATAAAGTCTTTCCCTTGGTCTCATAGTTTTGCTAAAGCAAATGGCCAACAACTATATCTCAAAGGCTCACATGTTCTCAGCAAGTATTTCTGTTATCTGACTTCCCAGTTATAAATACAATTCAGTGTGCTAATAGAGACTGGTTTTAGGCATTTTGAGTCAAGCAAGGGTAACATTGATTAAGAAGAAGCACTGAGTAGAACAGAGCAGTGTTGTACTACTCTCTCAGAGCTAAGAAGCGTCTCTGCCTTAGCTGGAAACATGGGTTGTGCAGGATGGCCCTTTCCAACACTTTTTCTGCTTGCAGTTACCAGACAAAGGGAGAAATTTTGTATTTTATTTCCTTGGGTGAGAAATGGAATTTGCAACTGCATTTGTTCACTTATCTGGAGGGATAATAGCAATGAAAGTGATACAGGAACCTAGCCAGACACAGACAGAGATCAAACAGAGGAGCAGCTGGATACCTGACACAAGCAAACATTTCTGAACAGGGCAATTTCTGATCTTTTGAGACAATACTCCAGGAAAAAGGACAACTGAACAGTGACAAAGGACGGAAACATTTCTAACCTCTCTGAAACATCCCTCCCTAACTTCTTCATATGCCACTGATCAAGGTCTCTGAACCAGTAAATCACCATGTGCCAAATAAAGGGCTTTCTGGCTCAGGAAATTTTTGTCCCTTTGTTCAGTCTGGTAGATCAAAACTGATTTTTTTTGAAAGTCAGCTTAACATGATGGTTAGATTTACTAGACTGCTAGAAAGTGTTCATTATTCAATCAATTTGTGTTTCCAAGCACAGGCAATCAACAGATATAGGGCACCAACTGGGTATGAGCTAAGCAGAGTCATCCTGTCACTGGAGAAGAGTAAGATACTTATCATTAGTGATCCCCTACACAAAGTGATTTGCATATAGGTAATTTTAAGCATTTGTTCTTATACAGAATAACTGCTGCATTTAGACATTGTTTTCAAAATCACCTGCAGTACAGAAGAGGCAAAGAGAAAGGGCTACACCTGTAAATCTTCATTTCTTTGAATATAGCTGCACTAATCTCTCTGTGTGCCTCTGTGTGGCACTGTGGTCTGCCAGAGAGATCTTACTCGGGACCCATCCATCCCCCCAGATCCGGTGACACCAAAGGTTGAGCTCACACTAGGTTGAGGTGGCTTTTGAGCAGTGGTGACCCCATCACACAGTGTGCAAGTGCATCTCTGTGATACACACCCATGGGCGTGAGCTACTAATTATTTCTAGACCTCAAAGACCCAGCCTGTGAGCTTTTGGCATGACTAACCACCCTTGTCCACCCACTTCCTACCCCTGCAGTGCATTCATTCTCGAGGTCTGGCTGTTAACAACTGTGTTTGCTATTTGCTAATTTACTGTAAGCCAGAGCTTAAACACCTACTGACCCACCGTGATGCACACATTGGAGACTCACAGATGGAGAAGGAAACATTTACTGTGTGCTTGAGTGCACCATGGCTTCCATTTTGAGTCAGGGCAACTCAGCCCCCCCAGATTTCCCATATCAGACAACACTACTCTTGTTCCAGTGGGACACTTGATTGCCAGCAGTAAGAAAAATTTCAGAGGAAAATCTGAGTATATAAAGTATATTTACAGAACATACTGATGATTGTTTATCTACACTCAATACTCATCCCACTATTCACAGAGCACTGTGTGTGTCTGGTAAAAAAAACCCCAAAACCATTTTTGGAACAAAGCATGATGTTCTTTGCTATCTTCCTCAGCAGTGACTCAGACAGAAAGAAAGTGGACAACTGTTCGAGCAAGGAAAGTGAAACAACCCTTCTTACATCCTTCATTCTCAAACTGCTTAGAGACTGACATGCTAAGTCAAAGACTGAAAATTGAGATCACTCCTTTTAAAGCTGTAGTATCTCCTCATTGTTTTGCTATATTTACCTCCAGTTTTTCAGAAAAACTCTGTGTTGATACAGCAGTATACCCATGAAATACCAGGTAAATAGTGGAGGAAGCCAGAGAAAGGTATTTACGTTAGAAAACCAGATTTCCTTCATAATGCTGGAGCATCTGTCATAACTAGAGAGAGAGAGAGAGTAAGTCCAATAAAAGAAGCAGGAACCTCTCCAGTGGCAGTTCTGGATCCTGGAGTTAATTATGGCACTTCCAGGCTTGGATGGAAATTACCATCATTTCCAGTCATTACCAAATGACTGTAATTGTGTATGCCTGAGGAGGAGGCAGGTTTTCGTGTGTTACCTAACCTGGGCTGTACATTTCTGCCCACAGCAGGCTGAGCAGGAGTGCTTCTTGGCATGCCAGGCTTGGGTTACGACGTCATCATAGAAATACTGCTTGGGCAATATTTTTATCAAACCATATGCTCATTAAGAGGCATTTTTTTTAAGAATGAACAAACCCCAAAAATAGGCTAATCTTGCCAAAGGGCACTAGTGTCTCAAAAGGTCTAATGGGAGGTGTCCCTGCACATGGCAGGGGGGTTGGACTAGATGATATTTAAGGTCCCTTCCAACCCAAACCATTCTGTGATTCTATGATTCTGTGATATGGATGTGGATGTGGATGTGTTCAAGATATACACACATACATATATGACTATGTATGCAGTAGGTGTATCTTGTGTACTTGGAGGACTTAGGTAGGAATGTCACTAAAAAAATGCTAAACAAAGGCAGTCAATCTTTTCTGGAGAAAAAACGTCCAGTCATATTCACATGTGGAGGGAAGTTGACCAGCTCCAGAAGAAAACCAAGGAATGATATTTGCCTTGAGCTGTGTCAGGTTTTCCAGCCTCTGCCACGTGTGTTTCCTACAGGGCTGGAAAAGAAAGCTATGGCAGAATGGGTATAACACCACAGTGCTGGCAAGAGGCAGGGCAATGGGTTCAGGCATTCTAGACCTAGAACAGGACCACAGGACTTTCTAGGCCCTCCTTTTTCCCTAGTTCAGCAAAAAAATAAACATCAGTCCCTCCATAGGTCATTCTGCCTCTCCCTGGATGCATTGAGGAAATCAGTCTCTACAAGGGGGTTTCACCTGAATTTCCACCTCTCAGCCTTCCTGATGGTGATTTGATCTCACATGCTTTTCCTAGAGATTATGTAGTGGAGTGACTCGCAGATGAGTGGGAACCAGGGGAATCCTGGTTCTGTATTTAGCTCTTGACTCAGTACCAGAACTTGGAGGAGTCACTTGACCTTGGCAGCGAGTACTCAACCTCGGTGGAAAATAGGGAGAGAAAACCGCAGAACATTGCTCTTGCTAAAAACCAGGAAATCTGCTTTTCTGGATGGAGCATCTGTATATTTCCATTAAAACAAAATGTGGTTCATTAGTGCATCTGACTGCTACCACACTAAATTTTTTATTAATTTAATCATTTAGGAGGCTCGCTCTTGGTTTATGGTCACTAGATGTGAGTTTGTTTATAGAGAGGAATGTAAGTGTGCTAATTGCAAATCAAAGTCCTCCTGCTCGTAACAGTACTTTCTCACTTTTCTATTTGGGCATTTAAAACATGAGGTTCATCTTTCTTTCATCTTCAAGTAACACTCTGTGAAAATAAGAAAAAAAGAAAAAAAAACCAACTAAGTTGTTCACATTATAATGGCTGCCATAATTGCATGTAAATGCAATACACTTTTGCTGATTAGTTTGCATGCGACCGAAACAAGAGGATAAATAAACACTTAACGAGGGCTTTATTTTGCTGTGCAGTAATTGCTGTTCATCAGAACTATTGTGGTGGAGGTATATGTCAGCTGAATTGCTTTTCTTTTTATTGAAAAAAATAGGAAAATATAATTTATTTCTGTACAAGACCCTCTAAATATAGCGCAATCTGAGAGTTTCCATCAAGAGTCAAGTAGATTCAAACACATTTTGGCATTCCCGCAGCCCCCTCCCACATTTAAGCTGCTATTCCCATGTGCCTGCTACTAAATATAGCAGCAGCTCTTCAGATTGACAGGCGAGTTCCTGATCCTGGCTCCTGGGCTTTGCTCCATACGCTCCTAATATGGTAGAGCACCGCAGCCAAGCGAGTGCTTGGGGAGGACTCGAGAGGGTAAACTGGGTCCACAGGACCGTCCCTCCCCACGCCATGGGAAACTGAGCAGCAGCAGCCACGGAGAAGCTGCACCTTAACCTTTTTGGTGTCCTGGCTTCAGATCAGCTGTCAGCAGAGGCAACTGGCTTCTCACGAAAGTGCACAAGCGTGCAATACCGAATGACGCCAACCTCCAGTTGACACCAGCACCCAGTATTCCCACTTGTCCCCCAGTCTCTCACAGCTGCAAACTGGGATACAGAAATAACTGTTTAGGGCAAGAAGGGATGAAATGCTGACAGTGTTTGTTGTGAATATGTTTTAGGTTCATATATGGGCATGTAAAGCGACATGAGGGCCATTTGAGTCACCCTCCCCATCCTAGTTTTACGAGCAAGCCAGAGCTTGTGTGCAGTGCTGGCGTGCACATCTCTGCAGGGCATTGAGCTGTGGAGGCCATGGAGATAAAGCCTGAGAGATTATTTCAGAGAGCAGCAGTTGATTTCATCTACAACTATTTGCCAATGTTTTTATTACTAATTTTAAAATCTTTCCTGCATGACTGTATGAGTTTAGCAGGAGTCCCTGAAGCCACAGATCCTGGAACAAAACCAACAGAGCTACAAGGAAGAAATTCTCCTCTTTGCAGAGGATCAGCAGGTTTGCCTGTAAAAAACTACAAATATGGCACAGACCTTTTTCTGTCCTTCATCCTCACTGTGAGCTTTTTTGCTCTAAAGCCCATTCTCCAAACTGCCAAGCATCTCCAGCTCATTAAACATCTCTGCTTTCTTTGCCATCCATCTGCAGACACCAGGGAGCTCGGGTAAGACATTGTTTGGGACTTTCAGCCCTGGGTGGTGGTTTCCCAAACCATAAAAGCATCCTCTGGGCATGCAACAGAAGCATTCATTTACACACCCCCAGGTTTTTGGAGGTTTATAAGGAAATACACTTCATAAGTCTGGCACAAAGGCCAGCCAAAACAGAATTCATGATGGGAAAGGCATGGAGAAGGAAACTTTAAAGCAGCAGCAAAGTGTAACCAGTTACCAATAGAAAAGTGGAAAGAAGAAGGAGGAAGAACTTCTTTGGCACAAAACTGACTGTTTAGAAATGTATAATTTATAGCACATTGCATCCATTCTTAAATGGTCATGAACACCGCTCCTTCCTTTTTACTGATGGGAGGAGAGGAAACAATGCACAGAAAATTCAAGCAATTTATTCAGAGTGCAAGGTAGGGCACAAAACATCCCAAATTATAAAATCTCTGGATAAAGGACATCTCTAGCAGGGTCTAATGCTCAGGGAAGCATTTACATCTTGAAAACATTTCTGTCTTTGTGTCTGCTGTGGGTGGATAAGCTCCTGTAACTCTGGTAGGTAAAGGCAGATGGGAAATCCCTGCAGGAACATCTTGCAGTATGTTAAAGCTCCACTGAAGCTTATGGCAGAGTTTTCATCTTCTTTTTTTCTCTGTTTCATTTCCACTGTCGGTGATGCATGAAGGAAGCTAAAACTGCAGATAAATAGAGGTTCCTGTTGCTCAGGTTCCCTCAGTATTAAAAGTGACAAATACACAGTATTTATAGTCAAAATAAGCCAGTAGCTATGGTGTGTGTTTCTAGCACTATAAATTGAATAAATAGATTTCCCTA
>NW_010205719.1:104194-121041 GCF_000695765.1 Mesitornis unicolor
TTGTTAAGCTCCACTGCAGCAAACTTCTCTTTATACATCGATCCAACCTACCAGCTAGTGTTCATCAACAATAAATCAAAAGTGTGATCTAAAATACCCCTTTTTGGAAGGTAAACTGAAGTGGGCCACCAGGAAAATGGTACAGATTGGAGGTATTGGTCTGAAACAAAATGCTTTACTTGTGGCTCTTGGAAACGCTCACTGAAGGAAGATAATCACCTCATCTGCTTCAGAGTAGTTTAGGTATGTGTTTAGACAATTCAGAGCATCTAAGTTAGTCAATATGAACGTCCCCTCCCACAGGAGGATTTTGTTGATCATCATCTCAGCAGACTTCTTTCATTGTGCTGTCCATCATTCCTCTCCTTTTCATTCAAATATTCTTCAGCTCAAGACTACTAACAGGTCAGAAAAGCCTAATTTTATATGTCTATATAAACTGCATATATAGATACATAATTTCTAATAAAGACAACATTTTGTTGGTTTTCGGATGTTTATCTTCTTAAGATAAGATCTCCACAAATACGAAAATCAGTTTAAGCATGTTTAAGCAGAAACCCTGAGTTTCCATGCACTTCTTTTCATTCTTGCTTCCCCAAAACAAGAGTTAGGCAATGTATTATTTTTTTTAAAGGGAAAAAAACCCCAAACCCAAACAAACAATGATTATGAAACAAGGTGGTGTTGCCAAATCCAGGCTTTCAACAGAAAAGTCTGATTTAAATATCATCCCTGCTATGTTTTCATGTCCCTGGCTTAGGTTGGTGAGTTCTTCAAATTGTTACTTGGAACTGCCCAGTCCCATAATGGAGCTGATGAGGCAGGTTTGGTAGAATGGATCCCAGAAGCAGATAGAATCAAAAAGTGAGATACTGCTGATGGCCAGGCAGCCCACAGATTCTCTTGTAGAGGAAGTTTCACCAGGTTTGTCACAGGCAGCTGCAACACTCCAACCTGAAGGCGAGACCACGGACAATCAGGGTCCATCCTGTTATGTGAAGTGTTGTGTTGGAAGATGCTGTCTGGAAAGTTCATTAGGTGTGAAGCTGAGAGAGAAGAGCCAGCAGATTCTGGAAATACTAAAAAATGGCCAAACTCCTCAGCAAAGGGGGCACAATCAGACTGTGACAGTGCAGTCATGACTTGCAACTGTATCTCAGGTTGCTCCTCTTGCCCATCTCCTTGCACTGTGCACCTCGCACCTCCTCATGCCAGGTTGCCTGCCAGCTGATTCTCATCCAGGTCTGTCTTTGCCAGTTTCAGGGAGAAAAGGGAAATTGCACCACCTGGATCTGCTGAAAAAAAGTCACGGAGCAGAACGTCACCAGCACACTGATGGCACAGCCTCCAAACCACAGCTGCCACATGAACGCTCAGCAGGAGCTGTGACAGAGCAGGTCTGGTGGGACGCACCTCTGAGTTTACTGACAAGGGAAAAACTGAGCTAATGATCAAATTGTGCCAGATCCTGTCAGTAGAGGCACTGGGAATCTCTGATCAGCTTCATTCAAAGTTGTTGGCAGAGGAAGCAAAGTTCGCAATGCTGATTTGACTTAATCCATCATTTGTAGCAAGAAGTCCTGCTCAGAGAGCAGGAACATGTCTAAGTCCTACACATGATTGCAGGAGGATAGAAGCAGCAGCTGAGCCCTGAGCAGTGCTGCTGTGGCTCCACAGCCTCTCTCAAGCAGGAAGCTTTGCACTGATTAGAGGCTGATCACGGCATATTAAGCAGAGGCTTGACCATACTTCTGCAGACATCTACAGTTCTCACCCACAGCAGACCAAGACGTTTACAGTTCTCTCTTTGCTCTTAATGCACTCACCTTGCAGCGTCCACTTCCCCTCACATCTCCATGTCCAGCATACAGCAGATCCTGGTACCAGCGTGGCAAGGGTCAGGGTCAACACACAGCTTGGCACAGGATAAATACCTCATGCCTTACCCATCTTCCCAAGCGCTTGAGCCTGCTAGATGAAGGCTGATTTGGGCAGCATTCCATGGGGCCACTGCAAGACAAGCACCAGGCTGTTGTTTGTGAAACTGCCGAATATTTTGACCTTTTAATTCCATTTCATCCCTACAGCTGAGGCATAAAAGGCATCCTGTGCGAAGCAGTCCCTGGTGAAGTGAAGACCTGAATACACAAACTCCTGCATTCATGCATTTGGATGTACTGGATGGCTTTTTCCATGCCAGAGACAGGCTGTCCTTGAAAATAAAGGTGATTCATCTCAATTCAATCTATACGAAGACATTTTAAAACCACTAATTTACCCTGCGTCATACAGACACTTAACATAGGCACATTATAATTCTTCATAACATACAGTGCTCCTTGGTTCTTACTGGTCTCCTGGCTTAACTCCTAGAAGTTTTATGTTCTCTAACATTAGATGAATAATGTATTTGGTTAATTTTTCTTTTAAATCCTGAACCTTCAATTACAGCAATATAATCTAAATCAAGCAAGGAACTTGTATGGACTTTCTTACACTGACACAGAAAGCACTCCTTGGCAAGTCTTAGATATGAGAAATGGTCCTGCCAGATGGACGTGGAGCATGGCAGGTAAGTTCTGTGCATTAGGGACTTCCAGAGAGTGTTACAGCAAATGACCCACACTAGAAATAATGCCATCTATGTGGTTCCAGACAGGAAGGATTTAACCATTATCAATTTGTATAATCTCCCAGAGATATGTGTTTAGGATGTCTTAGTCTCTCAGTTATTCCAAGTCTGGAAGATTTCCAATTGCCAAATGCTGTTTCAACTCCTTCATATGAGCTGAGACTTCTTAAAACCATGGAAAAGCACAGAAGTATTGGGATAAAAATCCTCAGCCCATCTATGAGGCTGGATACTGTGAGCTCCATCAGCTCAGGTCTGTCCTGTGTGGAGGACCGTGGGGCATGAAGAAGGCCATGGAACTTGCTCCAGGTGGTGGCCAAGCTCTTTCTGCAGCAGCCCTTGCAGGATGCTCCCTTTCAGGGCACTAGACACATCTGGCCCGATGTGACAAGACCCCACACCAGTCCTGGCAATGCCACGGAGAAGGATGGGTGGAGGGCCACAGGGATGCCCACACCAGAGACCTCCAGTAAGAGCCGAGCTTTGCTGCTCTCAGATGGAAAACATTTTTTTGATTCGGCAGAGATGACGTCCCATTCTCTCTAGAGCTGCGTCTCAAGATTTGCCTTCCTGAAATGTCAAGGTTGGGCATATTTTTTAACAAACTGGGCAATTACACCGACTACAGGAAACACAGATGCTGCCAGCCAGCTCAAACGTTTTGCAAACAAAGCGTGAAGCTTCCCGATGCATTATTTATAACCTGCAGGCTGTAATGAGAGGCTGCTCAGTCTGGGGAGTGAAAGACATGAAGAAATCCAGTAAGAGACCTAGAGAGATTATTTCAGGTGGAGATTCCTGAGGCAATAAGGGCGGGAAAAGGAGAAGAAATGGTGGCTAAGGAAGATTTAAGGCTGTATGATGGCTGAGAGAGAGCTTTAGCAAGTTCTCATCAGTATTCCAACAGAGGTTTCACTTCTTTTCTTCAAACTATTTGGATAAAAATCAACTTTCTATTAACTACAGCATCCCTCACTCCTTCCATTGGCATATCACTGACTTTCATTGACAGCCACTGCTTCTACCTTTACAGCTCCATTTCTGAGCAATGCCTACCCTTGGATATGTATGTTCTAGTGACTTTAGTGGCTCCACCACGTCTCTGCCCTCCCTGTAGTAGCTGGTTTCACATCCTGCACGAGCAGGTCAAGTTCCTCTGTTTCGTTGCCTAGCTGCCTGGTGTTTATGTGCGCAAACATTTCCATTGTTTCTTTGCGATCACAGCTGAGATTGGGCAATAAAAACTCAGTTGACATGGAAAACTGGTAATTTAGGTCCCAAGTATGAGATGTGATTGATGAGGGTAGATAATCCTGGTAGGAAAAAAAATAATAGAGGTGCCAGTTTGCCTTGTTACCATCTTAGGGATAAGCAGTTTTCTACACTTACAGCTGATGGCCTGCAGCCTCTCTTCTGGAATTCACAAATGTAGAGAAATCCAATGTATTTACTGACAAGGCTCAGCTGGGGGAGGCCGGGCTGGCAGGCACATAACCTTATATCCGATCACTCCAATTCCAGGTTTCAGGGCCGTGAAGGGAGTAGCTCTGGGAGCTGTATTTAAGGTGCACAGTATGGGGAGCTGATCTGCGAGTGTGTGTGTGTGTGCTCAGTACTGCATCGCCACACTGCTACAACCACTTAAAAATCCTTCAGGGGTTGAAGTCTGCCAATTTACAGTTAGCTCAACAGAAATGGCAGCCTGAGCAGGTCCATCCTGGCCTGAGGAAGCTGTTCTGCCTTTTATATCCTATCATTAGTAAAAATCTACAGTCATCAGGGTATTTTTTCTGTTTGTCCTCATTTTACAGCTCTGTGATGTTTGTGGGAGAAGCCCTGGGGACACCTTGGGGATGCAATGCCTTGATACAGGGTAGAGAAAGCATGGCACCAAGCAACGCACATTTTCCTTCCCATGCCTGCCAACAGGCTTCATTTTCATCATGGAAAAAACAGCTGTAGATACCAGGAAGCAACAACCTGACTTGCTTGGACTTTCACCTTCTGGGCCCCAGCCCACACTGTAAAATATGAATTACTCAGCAGTGGCAGGTCCCCTTCCCCCACGCCCACAGTGCCATCAGTTCAAAACCCGCTCGGGAATGAAGCCCATCACAGCGGCTGGCTGTGGTGGCAGCCAGCCTCCCCCCGTGACGCCAGCCAGCTTCCCCACAGGAGTGACTCTGTAATGCTATTCTGGGGCAAAAAGCAGCAGATCAGGTTTCTCTCTCTCAGAATGTCTGCAAATGGGCCCTGCTTTTTATTAAAGGGAGTGCAGAACTATAGGCTTTTTGCTATAAGAACTCATTTTGCGTTCAGAAGGAACACAAGGAGCAGCTGTGTGTATGGTTGATACGATGTGCTGTTCTTTGTATAAGGAGCTCAGAGAATTGTACCTACTGGGGCTTCTTTGTAGATAGCAAAGATTATTTAAAATTGCTCCCCTATTGGAATTGGGCCAATCACCTCTGACATAAAAAACTGACAACAGGAGCTTGCTGGAAAGGTTCGGATTTGCATACATACGTGACTTAAATATAATCCCAGTGAAAAGCTATCATCTTGCTGCCTTACACACGAACTTAAAGCCTTAACAAGCTTACCTCAGCCCCATAAGCAAACAACGCTTCCCTCTCAGCAGGCTTAATATGCTCTTTATAACCAAGATATCAAAGAAGAGTCTTTTGGTGGAGCTCAAGGCTGCCTGCTGAGCCTACCTGGGATACAGAAGCAGGGATGCTCTTCCTGGCTGGGACACAGGACAGTGCCTGAGCTCTTGGCAGCCTGGCACTGGGAGCTGTGCAAATGGCTTTCCAATTTAATCCAAAAAATTAAGCGCTGTTCCTCAAAGCCAATACCAAACGCATGCAAAGCCTTATGCAAACAGCACTCAAAGGGAGCTACGTAGGTAACTAAGGGCTCCGAGAGTACAAGGACAGGCTGGCCTGCTCACAGCAGCCACCCAGGGCTGTAAACCAGGGGGTCTCCACTCCCTTTTTGGCACAGGCAAGCACCCTGCGAAGCCAACACACTGTTCCTGCTGGGGCTGTAGGAAAAGCAAGGAAACCACCATCCTTGGGAGAGCTGGGAAAACCTGGGAAGGCGCACCCTGGGGACTCATACCACAAAGCAACCCTGCTTGAAGAAAACCCACAACTCTTGTCATCTGTAGAGCATTGCATTGGCAATAGTGCAACAGAGAGAAAAGAGCTTGGGCTGGCTGGAAGGATCTTTCCAACAGAGAAACTCCCAAGGGCAAATGTTTGTTTCTTACTCATTGTAAACTTTTTTGTGTGATATTTAATTTTCAGATTTTTTTCTTTAAAACTAATTCAAAAGTACACCTTTTCAAGGCTGTTGATTAAAAAAAACTACCAACCCACCTTTTGCTTATGCTCACAGACTTATACAACTGTCACATCCATCACTACTAACTTTTGCTTCAGAAGGACCGTAAACAAAACAACTGACATTTATTAGGGTGATCTTGAAAGTGTCTTTAATAAAAGTGACTTTGAGATAAGCTTAAGGCATGGGTATAAATACCAGTGATGCAACTGAATGAAAAATACAGCAATATGGGATTTTTCTTTATTTTCTTCTTCTCCCCAAAGACAATAGGTATGAATACAGTGCTGTCCTATACCAAGCAATAGATATGACATTTATCAGATGAAATAATCGTTTCCTCTCAACATATGCAAAAATCTCAACACAACTGAGGCTCTAAGGACCAGAACACTATTTTTAATCTGTGTTTCAGCAGATTAATCCATGTAACTGCATAGCAGCAAGGGAAAATTATTACTTTAACCAGAAGTTTTCACTTTATTTGGTTTGGATTTAAAAGTACATTCTCATGTGTTTTTCACAATGTGGCACAAACCTATTAAACTTGCTTTCCACAGACTGCACAAGCTGTCCATTTCACACAAAAATGGGCAAAAAGCAACTTAAATTGGTGCCATATCCACTAGCTACAAGAACAAAAAAACTGAGTAATTTGTTGAAGATTGGCTCAGGAAGTGACAGGTGGATTAGAAAAACTGTATTGCAGACAAGGAGGCATTTCCTAGATGGCAGGAGGATAAAACTTAAATTAAAAACTAGCTGAGTATAAGCCAGAGTCCAGGATCAAATGGGAGCAAGAAAAGGAGAGTATTGGTCTAGCAGGTTCACAATATGTTTTTGTAAGGCCAAGATGCTTTGAAGGTGAAAATGCAATGACCAATGGAGGAGATGGATAACTGAATGTGAGAGCAGTACAAAAACAGATAAAAACAATGAAGGACAGCAATATTAAAATAACCTTTAGAGAGTGTCACACAGCCCAGCTGCAGCCCACATGACAGTTCTTAGGGCAGGACCTCTGGCAGGTCCCCACCAACCACCCAGTCACAGACTCCAAGTGTACCTGAGGCTCCTCAAGACACTGAGTCACACAGGTCCTTGTACTGGGGGAATAAAGACACCCATATACAGAAGGGATTCCTCTGTGGGTAAAATCCTCTTCCAGATTTCCTAGATAGCATTTCAGCTGCTAAAAGTTGCTGAGGCTCCAGTAAAGTAGGCACATGAACACAGTGCTTTGAAATCACCACTTTTTTTTTTTCTTCATTATATCTGTAATTGAGTGCTGTGTTGGACTAGTCCTTAAGTTCTCGGAAACTTGGTTTCCCTGAAATAATGCAACTTCCTTTCCTCTCCCCTTTTGCAGAGTTGTCCTGTCAGTGAAGAGTTTTTGGAGCACATTTCAGGTACAGCAGCACGTAGTGAAGTCACACACACATACACACCTCTAGCACTTAATCATGGACTTGGGTTTCCTTCTGATAGTAACAGCCCAGAAGAAAATAATGCTTTATTTGTTAAGTAGCAAAAAGTAGCACAAGGGTAGAAAGCTCTAGGGAAAAAAGAACAATCCTGTATTTTAATATTGTGATAGGACAATTTGAACACCCAGTAACTTTGAAGTGGGATTTTTCTCTGTGTGTGAATGAACTCTAACATGTAGAGTCTTGTGCAGAGAGTCCTTGAAATCTTTTGGCTCTTTGGATACTTTGCATTAGGGTAAAGGGAAACCTTGAGGAAAAGCTTCTGAACACCTGCGGAAAGCTGGAGGACATGTAATCACTCGGAAACAGGTTCCTCCTACCTGGCTCCCTCCATCCACCACATATTGCCAGCAGATTTAACCTATTTTACCTTCACAGTTATATACAGCAATTAAAATGAGGTCTTCTTTCGCATGGGCTGCAAACTTCCTTGCTTTGCAGAGTGGTTATGCCCACAGTAATCATCTCCCAGAGCCTTCCCACACCCTCCTACCACAGAAGAGCAGTCAAATTTGGGGCAGAGAGGGAGGCCCACTGAGCTGGGAGGCAAAGGGATGCTCCTGGGCACAGTGCTACTGCAGTATGCCTGCAGCACAACCTGCACCACAAATGCTGGGGCATCCACAGTGCCCAGGGCTTGTTTTCTCCTCCCCATTTATTTTTTTCTAAATCTCAAGGGAAAACAAGTGACTCCCATCTCTTGCTAATGGATACATTGTAGTGGAATACAATATTCTGTTTTCTTGCTTCTTTGCATCATGCTGGGTGGGAACAGAAGAAGTGGACCTCTTTACCACAAACAAAGCAGCTTTTAAAACAATTTAAAAAGAGATCACAATTAAAAAACAATTAAGAAAGAACTCGTCTGTTCTTCTTTAAAGCCTGGGCTAATATCACTGAAAGGAGATCTGGACACAGCCCTTGGATTCTTTTTAGCAGTAATACTTTCTAGGACGCTAAAAAAGAATAGCCCAAAATGTCAAGTGTTTGTTCGGGGTTTTTTTGTTTTCCAAGGGCTTTACTTATGATTAAAACACTTTGAAAGAAAATTTGCAATTCCCTCACTCAGCTTTTCAGTTCTAGTCAGCTTTGTCCCACACAACACAATTGCTCCTTGCTGTTCATATCACAGTAATTTTGGCTAACAGGCATAGGCTCTAAATTGAAGCCAGCTCAGCTGAAGCTACCTGCAGACAGCATAATCACATCTGCAGTGATCTCAGCCCTGACATGGATTTTCAGGCTTAAATAGTCACTTTAGTATTTGTTTCACTCAGCCTTTAGCCAGGTGCATTTTTTAGCTGGGTGTAGTGCTTATGTTTCAAAGCGCGCAGTTGTAAAATCCTGAGCTGGTAGTCTGTGCTCCCTAGAAACTGAACATCTCCTTTTGTGGCAGCATGCAAGACACTTCAGTAATAGTCACAGCAGAAAAAAAAACAGCAGGAAATTCATGCTTGCGTATCTCTCATTGCCAACCCTTAGCATTCAAACCCATCCCTGCTCATTTTCTGTGCCACTATGTCTACTCTTTTGCAGGGTAGTGCATTTGAGGACTGCTCATCACGCTCTGCATCCACCCTGCACTGCACTGCTGTGGAATTAATCACTGAGCCCTACAGCCACTGCCCTGGTTTCCCAGGGATAGAGTCATTGAATCAATGTTCTATTCAGAAAAGCTGCATTTCTGCAAAGACTGCAATACTTGATTTCATAGGAACAAAGTTCATATGACACTTTGGTTTAGTTTTCAGCCAGCACTGGTATGTGATGATCAAGGTCTTTAGCAGTTTTGAGTTAAACAGGTGCAGAAGCTGGGAGGAGTAAAAACCTAAGGCAGTTGACCCCAAGCTGACCATAACCTGGCCAACCAAATTATTCCATACCATAAACATCATGGTCACTATATATTGAGGAGTTTCCTGGGGATGGCCTCTTTCTTTGATGGCTGCTGTCCTAGGAGGAACTCGCTCATCATTCTGCTTCTGAGACCTACTCCCCTGCTCGTTGTGACCATCACAGCTTGCGACCACTATATTGGCTGAGTATAACTCTATGTACTTCATTTTAATACTGTTATTAATAATGGGATTTAGCACTATTATTTTATTAAATCTGCTTCTATTTCAAGCCACGGAATTCCTTTCCTTTTCCCGATTCCCCTCTCTTGTTGGGAGGAGTCTCCACATGATAGGATGACTATCATGTCTAAACAATGACAGTCACACATCGAGTATATGTGATGGATTGACATTTAAACCCCCTTTCTCTGAAGAGGCTGTTGTAAATATATGACACATGACAGCCTGCCAGAAAACACGGCGTAGGTACCAGGATTTTGGACTAGCTGCATGACCACACCGAAGCATGTCACCTTCCCCTTGTTCTCTCTTATCCTTCCCTTCTCTCTGCTGTGCACTGAGCATCTCGGTGCTCCATACTAGAAACAGTGTTGCCCCTCTCACAGACCAATTTTACAGCTCCCCTTTGCACTCTCTGGTGCCCTTCTGAAGAGTGTTGTACTCCTGACAGGACTGGGAGAGGGCTGGACACAGGATTTTACTGCCTCCACACCCATGTACTTGACTCCAACCTGCACGTTCTGCCTCTCGATCAAACCAGCGAGCTCACTCAAACCAGCAGCACAGGGAAGGAATAAAGACTTTCCTCTGCAACACCACCAGAAGAAGGGCAGCAGAAATAGGAATCACTCCCATTTCCTCCTCTCACACTTTCCTGAATAGAAAAACCATGAAAGAGTAGGGAACCAGCCACCCGTGCATGCACTGGCATAGGCTGGCAGCTGGCTTACAGGCTAGTGCCTGTGCTTTGCTGAGCTCATGTGGATTCACTGATTTATGGTGAACTTCAAGTTAAGAGCACAAACACGACATGAGCCACCAGTCATCATTTTAACGCCTGACAAATCACACACTGCTCCTTTTTTATCCCCTCCCTTGCCCCGTAACCCAAGCTTAGTAGTAAAATGACATTCAGAAAGACATTTAATTGGGTGGCTTTATCTTAAACATCACAGGAGATGGACAACTGCTAAATAAAAAGTTTGTGTCACTGTTCAGCAATGGCTTTCAGAAAGTAGGGGAAACCCTCTTGAGGTTGACTCTTCCCCTGCAAGCTGCTATTTCTAGCACGCTCTCCACGTGGCCGTGCAAGCCTGCGATTCAATGTTGTGAAAGTCAGGCAGTGCTAAGCAACGAGAGGACAACACACAGGGAGCCAGCCCCCAGGTTGGAACAGACTTCGAGCTGTGAACTCAACCTTTCCAGCTTTCGAGGAGCTCTGAATTTCCTCACACAAAGATTCAGTAACCAAGTTTTCTTCTTAAAATGGCTTAAAGCTAGCGAAGCTCAATAGCGAAGGTCTTTGATGCCAAAACAGAGCTTCTCTTCCCATCCACAGCTGTGCATGCAAAAGATAAATTAAATTAGCTATTGTTTCTCCAACTGTTTGCTGGGACTAGAAGTGTGGTTTTGAAAAAAAACCTCTGGAATTTAACAATGAAACAAAACCAGTCTCATTTTAATATTTGTATACACAAGAATTAATTTCCATTTGTGCACTGTTTCCTCCCTACTCCCGTCCCAATTAATGAATGCACATAAACTAGCTGAATGATCTGTTGTCCAAGGCTCTGGATTTTTGGCTTAGCACTGATATGCTTGGCACCAATCACACTAATTTAGAAGTTATTTGGATGTTCTAGCTTGCCATTATTCCATTATTTCTTTAAAGTAGAATCCCAAACAATTATTAATGCTCCAAGGAGAGGCTCAATTGCTTTAAAAATCTGACTGAATAATACAAAAACAGTGAGACTGTTGCACTCTGAAGAGAAGAGCTCACGACACCTTTGCCCAGGCTTGTTTTCCCAGGAAGAAAGAAGCACAGAGTGAACCTGTTGAAGTGGATGGTTCACTCTTCCTTGCCAGGTTCCTGGACTCTCCACTATTGCTGGGAGAGGGGACATGGAAAGTACAAAGAAGGAGACATTGGTTTTGCTTTTTCAACTCAAAGACCTCAGAGACCCGTCAAGTTACTACTACAAGTCAAAGGGCTGCCCTGGAGAACAGAAGCAGAGCAAGAAAATAGTACTGAAAAGGTTCCCTATGAGGACAAACAGCAAGGTAACAAAAAGCTGCAGAAAACTGGTGTCAATGGGGCCAGCATTCACTGCTCCACAGCAGCAATCCCCTGCTATAGGGGCTCAAAGCAGACAAAAGCTTCTCCAAACTTGAGGGAGGGTGGAGAACCGCCCCTTTACCTGGGGCTGGCTAAGGAGCCATATTCCCCCATTCCATCTCCAGGAGGATCCCACACCTCACATGAACCTTAGATATCTCTACCAGTCCAGTTTTCTCCTGCAGCTAGTATACAAGCAGTCCTTCACTTCTATTCTTGGCAGGAAGACTTGCTTCTTAAATAAGTGTTTAAAAAGACGAAGCAGATGCTCTCCTCCTTCAGCGCATAACAGCAGCAAATAGCATAATCAGGAGCTGATTACGAGACCGATTTCCGCTCTGTAATTTAAGACGCGGAGCAGGTAATGGCGTGTACTGCACACCATGTGCCATAGCTTGCGTGCTGATCATTCCACGCCATAACCTCAGCTCCTGCAAGGCAAGGCTTTTTCAACAGCATTTCTCATTCCCAGGCAAGTTCTTTCAAGGCTGTGAGAAATGGAATAATGTCCTTACTCGGCCTGCAACAAAATGCATGTTCTGAACACGTAATCCTCAGTCCACAGGCTGAGAAGATCAGAAACCCAGGAGGACAAGGCAATTTTGCAGGATCCACTGTGAAAATGTCAGCAACTGCACAGCCTGTTCCAATGGTAATAAGCTCAAACAGGGTGTTTAAACATAGCGATTTAATCACTCAGATGATAAGCCTCATCACAGTGTGTAAACTGTGCCACAAGTTACACTATGGCAGGAACAGAAAGGGTATCAAAATAAGGCAGATAACCAAAGCTGTACTTTAAACACCATTCTGAGCAAAGAAAAGTGAAAGACAAGCAGCAGTTTCAATGGGACGTATCTGGGGTTGCTGAATAGAAATGGACAATGAAATAATAACCAAAATATAACTTGAGCACAACACAGCTCTGGTGCTATAAATCAAGCAGAGGCACAACATTTTTGAAGCTGATCAAGCCACACTAAAGAGCCAGCTGGTCCAAGGAGTGCCACCACTATGTCCAGCACAGCCTGGTAGAGGCACAGGAAACGGTGAAATGCACAGGAGATGCTGTAAGACGCAGAAATTCATTGCTTTCAACCAGGCAGAGAGGCCAAGGGAGGGTAATCTCACTGTGTAAGCTGAGAGACATACAAAGATAAATAAATGCTACCTAGAAAGAAAAACTTTGTGACTTCGTTATATTTTTAAGCATATAGCGCTTCAGTAGTTTAGGACCCATTCCACTAAGCTTTAGCTTCATTCTTCACTTTGCAGTTGCAAAGGATTTTAGCAAGGTGGTATGTCCTTTGGTATCTCTGCTTTGCTCCCTTTTTCATGGCAGGAGCAGTGTATGATTTACATCTCTGGCCTGTGTTCCAGTTTCATCTTCTGCTTGTCCTTTTCCACCAAAACATGGTATTCAGGCCATCTCTTTAGGTCCTTCTTCTTTCTGCCTAACTCCAAAACTGCCTCCCCTCATCTTTCCAGATTTTCACCTCTTCTACCTTCTTGACTGCCTCCTCCTCTCTGGCAACTGTTCTGAAAACACTGCCATCCTTTCCTTTGACATCATGATGAGCGCAAAGCCTAAAAAATAATAGATATATGAAATATTGCTGCTACAACCTTTTTTACGGTACTTCCTTCCTGACCCCTTCAAGTCACCCCATTGATTTCACCTTCTACCACATCAAACACCAGCTTTCTGTCCTATGTCTCAACACCCCTTGGGATACAATTGCTGTCACGTTGTCACATTTAGAGAAGGATTGTTACTGTCACTCCACCACCAGGAGCATCCTCAGTCCCCTGAATCTCCATTTCTCCCACAAGTCAATGTTTGCCTTCTCCCACTTCTTCCCTTACTGTCGGCAAAATCCCTTTCAGCATCCACAGAAGCAACTTTCACTTCCCACCTCAAAGCTTACTTTCCCCACAAACTCTCCAGAGGAACAATCTGAGGAAGGATGGTCATACAGTGAGCTGGCCCTTCCTCCCATGAGAGAAAAACAGGGTTCAAGCTGCCCCTCTTCCAGCTTCCTTTACTTTGCACATCACTTGTACTTGAAGATGGATACTATGATTTTCTGCTCATAACACTCTGCACCAGATCTTTGTCATGACTGGCTTCAGGTTAAGTGTCATCAAGTGAAAATATTGCTAGTTTCTAGGGATGAAACTTAAGAAAAAAACCTCTTGCCTTTTACATTACCTTGCTATCTTGATCTACTTCATATTAAGAATTTATATTTCCTTCAACTAGTGTTCATGAAAGACTTCAGAATTTGGAATCACAACCAATGCTGCCATGTGCCAATGGCGTATGTGTATGCTTATGTATATATACATAAAGATCCTCAATGTCGAGTCTCGCAGATTCTCTTATTAAAAAATAAGACCAGTTTTTAATAGAGATTTCTCATCAGAATTCACCAAGATCATGCATTGATTTTAATATTTATTTAAAACAACTGTGACCTTTTAGAGGCTCACTCAAGGGCTTACCACATTTTTCTATCCAAAATGCAATTGCTTTAATTTTAAGGGTTTATTGTTGTTATAAAGATGAGGAATGGCAGGGTACAATCAATTGTAATATAGCAGAATGCAATAAATATATTTTAATGCAGAGGCTGGCTTAAGTGACCTACCAATAAACAGCACTGAATGAAAGTGTTTTCAAAGAGAAAGACTAATAACTTGCAAGAATCTTTCAGCAAGTGAAAGAACCGAGGAAGGTACACTCTGGGTATTGAACTTCCCTCTTATCTCCCCCCATAAAGGTAATAAGAGAGAGGAAGGGCAAAGGCTTTCACCTCAGGGTCTTCTGTGGAAGCAGCGGGAATGGAAGGGATGCAGGTGACACCAGCTGGAAGGAGCTTTACGAACATCCCAGTATCAGCATGCCCCAGCTGTGTTTGTGTTGGCATTACCCAATTACCGTACGCACTGAGGTGTTTTATTAGATTTACAAAAATGGTTTGTCAATTATTTTTTTTTAAATGCAATTTTATTTCCTCTTTCTTTCAAAATGCGAGATCCTAGGAGATCTGAGATGGCCTGGCAGAAAGGCGACTGGGTTTTTGGCTGTGGTTTGGCAGAGCTTTGCGGACACATTTCTGCAAAACCTTTCCATTCCCCTGAAGCTTTGCTGGGTGCCTCTAACAAAGAGCCAGCTTCTTGCTTTTCCCTCGCTACTGTCCATGGATACCCAGATCCCTACGGAAGCACAGAGGAAACATCATACACTCATTTGAGAGCAGTGATTCTTTCTGGCTACTGGAAAGGAGCCTTTTCAGGAGCAATGGCTCTGGTGTCCCCTGAGAAGTCTTTGTTGTTTCTGGGAGCAGGTTGGCCCTAAGCGATACCTTGACCTCACCTCTGGCTTTTGCTGTCAGCGTGGCAGCTGGAGCCTCTTTCAGGCAGAGGGAACAGTTTCACTGCAGATTTCCAGTGCTGGAAGCGTATCTGTTTACTGCATACTAATAATCTCCATGTGTTATGCAGCTTGACTATCTAATGTCAGTACTCATTCAGTACAGAAGATAATAACTTGAAGAGAGCCACCCCTGCCAAATCTAACAATCAGAAATTCACCTCCTCTTCCGTATTACAAGTGTAATCCCATATTTTAAAAATCTCATCTGTCTATCAGGGTATTTACCGCATTCTGTATTCATCCCCATGGCAGCTGAGCCCTCACTTATCAAAGCATTTATCTGTAAAGTGGTAAAGAGATATCCATTTAATTCTGAGCCTTAAAGAAAGGGAGAAAATGCTTAAGTTGCAGACTGGATTGCAAATGGGACAGAGAGCCTTCACTCATTGGACAGCCATCTAAAATGAGAAGCTTGGAGAGGTCTTTGGTGAACTCAATCACATTTGCAGGAGACAGTGGTCGGGACTGCATCAGGCAGATGGTTGCAGCGGTGTAGGGGTCGTAATCCATCTCTCACTGGCTCCACCCTGGGGAGGGAATGATCCAAGCTGAGCTGAGGCTGTTTGGCTTAATAGGGCTGCACCTCTATTGCAGGAGGCTGAGGGGGTCCAGCCTCTGAAAAAATGCAGAGTTGGGGTCAAACAAGATCACAAAGGGAGCCTATGTGAAGGGACATAGCAATAAATGAACCACTGCCAGAACTGTTAATGCCGTCTTCTATTTCAAAGCATGAGGCTTAATTTCCTCCTCACACCTATGACAGAATTTTGCAGTCTTCAGCACTCTGTGGAGACCGTTGATATATAAATAACTAATTAGATAAGGCTCTATTTATCTGAGAAAGCCACAGTCTTCTGAAGGCAGGCTCATAGCAGAGCAGAGACTGCATGAGTCGTATAATGTGCTCCTGGCTTTTAAAAGAAAGCCAGGCCAAGCCCTGCATCGCTTTGTTGACTGAAGGCATACTTTTCCAAAAAAATCAAAGCTTAAGTTGGATTCCTGAGTCTGTGTTTAAGCTTCAGAAGTGCAGCTGGATTTTTGAACCTACCAACACCCTTGAAGTCGGCGTATGTTCCAAGAATGCTGGAAGTCAGACCAGTTATGTAGGAGCCAAGGTCTGGCAGCATGGCCAAGATGTCCAGAAAGCTCTTCAGTGTTTCAGAGGCGTGCAGGAGGCCTTAGCTAAAGAACTCAGCCAAGATATGGGCAACCATCATGTTTTTCTTCCCTTCCCTAATACAAGCAGCATTTCAATGAAAACAGCACTCTGACTTTCTCGTGCCCTTGTTGCCCTGAGGACTGTGCGCCTCTGCTGCTGATCAGTGTGTAGGGTTTGGTCTCCATTTTAGATTTGGCTAAGTTTCAGACTTGACTCTGGGTCTTTAAGTACAGAGGGTGGGAAAGGGAAGAGATGGAAAAGCATGAGCTAGGGTAAAAAGCTAGAAGACAACTCTGGCAGCTACCAAGAAAGATTACCCATATATTTATCTGTCAGAGAAGATAAATAAAAAACAACAAGCCCAAACAAAAGACAGACTTCAGAAAGCCTACTTCCAATTACATGTCCTCCCTGTTGACAGAAAACATTACACTGAGTAAGGGAAGAAAACTCCCCTGCCCCCGAGAAGAAGGTGTTTCTTACTGAGAAAAAAATTGCTCTGATCATTTCTGTGGATTGAAGGTTGACAAGGCAGCAGCAGCAGAGTCTCTGGCCTTTAAACACATGTCTATGACAACAGGA
>NW_010205719.1:121072-144247 GCF_000695765.1 Mesitornis unicolor
GCCTGAAATCATGGACACTTTTCTGTCTCTGCCTCAGTCCTCAGCAATGGACACAAATCAAATGGCATTTGACCCCAAGGATGTCTACCCAGAGAGATTTTTAATAGGATCCAGAGGTGGGAAAGGGTCTCCAGGCAACCCAAAAAGACCACTTTTCATGCTGGATTCAGCAGGTTTGGGAAAGACCGGGCATCCTTCTGAAAAGAACAAGCAGCAGAGAGACATTGTGCACCTTCAGTACAAAGCCTGTGCTGTTCAAGCGAGCTCTAAGCAGCTGTCCAGGATCAGGGCATTATGGGTGAGAGCTTTACAGATGAAAATCCCTCTGGTCAGTCTCAGTTTTTTTCTGGGTAAGAATGTTAGCTCTGCTGGATTAATGGTTTTCTGTATAGACACCAAACATTTACTCAGCAACAATGTCCTTGTGTGTCTGTTGTACTGCAGTGGCTGTTGGCACACTACCTTCTCATATCCCTTGAATATTTCCTACAGATTTTTTAATTTTATAACACTATGCTACCATGATTGGAGGGAAACACATCCCTCGTGTTTCCTATTTTGCATCACTGTAGGATCTTTTGTCGTCATAAAGAACAAAGAAGTTAAAAGCCAAATAAATGAGAACCAACTCTTGTCATGGCAAAATAAAAATGGAGCATGACCAGAGCTGAGCACAGCTGGAGTGCAGACTCTGCACTGATCACTGTGACAGGGGAGTCTATAGGGACTGGGATAAATACTGGGTCAAGAACTCAGGCTCACCCTACAATAATCTATAAGATGAGGTGTGTGCAATAGTTAAAATGGGCCAGAATCCAATGGTGTGTTATTTCTGGTACTTCTCAGAAGAGCCAATGAGAATACCCATGCTCTGCAGAAGGTGGGCTGGTGGGTAGAGGGAGTTTCACGCCGGGACTGCAACTGTTGTGTTCCCTTTACCGCACAGAGGTGCGTGTGATGGGATGGGGAGCGTACTGCCAATGCTGTGCTAGCCTAGGGTCAGCATTGGGCCTGATGGAGGAGACAGATGGGCTGGGAGAAGGGGCTGTGTCGCGCAGCACCAGTTTGGCAGCTGTCACTGGACCTCGGTGAATGCAGAGCCAGCCTCGTGTTCACAGAAGGTGCTGCAATGACTGCACTGGCAAAAGGCACCTCTCTCCTTAGCAAGAGATGAAACTCAGGGCAGACACTAGCAAAGCATTGGTGGCTGCTGGCCAGTATCCTTTAAGCCTGTCTGGAAAGAGTTCTATTAGGCATGAAGAGGATGGTTTTGCCAGTCCTTTCAGCCCGTATCTTCTTCATTCAGTCTGCTAGAAAGGTTGACAAGCTGTTCAAATGACCTTGGGAGCTCTGTGACACAGGTGCCACTGCTGGACTGAGACCAACAGCTGATTTCAAATAGTCCAAGTAGCCCTACAGTTAAAGAACTTCTCATTTCACCAGTGCAGACACAGCAAATGGAGCCTGATGTCACATTGCATGAAGGTCTTTCATCCAGCCAGTTTATCCAGACACTGGGCATGAGTTACAACAAAAGAAATTCCAATTAGACATTAGGAAGAAAAATCACCACTAGGATGAAGAAACACTGGAATAGGTGTCCAGAGAGGCTGTGGAGTCTCTGTCATTGGAGATATTCAAAACTCAAACAAACACAGCCCTGAGCAACATGATCTAAGTTAGCCCAGCTCTGAGCAGGGGATTGACTTAGATAATCTCCCGAGGTCCCATCCAACCTAAATTATTCCATGATTCTGTAATAATTTCTTAAAGACCTGTGATAACATTAGCCAGGCTTCAAGTAGACAGCCTGGGGATATTTGGGCTTTCCTGTACTCCTTTTGATAGGCTTAGCATTAGAGAATACTTATCCAGTCCAAAGGCAGTTACGTGACAAGAAGAAAGTCCTAGAAAGCTATTTTCTCCTGAAAGGTTGAAAGATGACGCCAGATAGAGTGAATTTTAGCATTTTTATATAGACTTCTTAAACAGACATGGCTGCTGTCAGAATCCACTCAGGCAGGTCTCCCTCTTCCTCATCTGTCCTCCCATCTTCCTCATCAGCCCTGGCATCTTTTGGAGAACCAGAAGGGCAAATCAGAGCCTCAAGATGCACCACAAATGTCACCAAATCAGCCTGGTGGTGGAGCAGCTCAACCAGCACCCCAGGGAGATGGGATGTAGAGCTGCTGAATGTGGGGATGGGGGCAGTGGGTTGAAGGGGGCAGGCAGTAGAGTGGCAGCCTCTTCCCCTTCTTCCCATCAGAGGCCAGGGCAGATGGAGAGCACCACTGCACCCCACATTTCTGCAGACGCAGGAGAAGGGTACTATGCTGTGAATAAATAGATGCAGGACACCAGGACAGCAGCAGAAATGGAGAGTTCACAGCTTCGTTGAAGCTTTTGTATTGTTCTTTACAAACCAAGTTCAGTTTTGTATTGCTTTTAATATCAGAGATAAGATCTGGGTACACTATGAAGGGCTGAAGAAAAATCATCAGCTCCATGCAACGGCAGTAAAACAAATAAAAATTAAACCAGGTGGGAGAATCAAAAACTATCATTTAAAAAAATCTCTTACCGAGTGTGGATACTGATGGGACAGTGTCTTCAATGTTGTATTCATCATGTAAGTCACTGCCTCTCATTAAAAAGGGGGATAGGAAAGAGAGGGTCACAAAAGCAGGAAATTACTTCAGCTGTGATATTTGGGTTACTGAAATAAGACTCCACATGAGAGGAGTACACCAAACCAGAGAGTACACCTCCCACTCCCACCCCAAGGTGCCTGCTTGTCACAAAACTTGACCAAGCAGAAATTCTGCCAAAATGTGGCCACCCAGCACCTCTGGAAAATCAGCATCATGAACTATTTAGTTTGGAGAAGAGCTAAAGAAATATGAAACAGGCACTGATTTTTGCCATTTTCCACAATAAAGGGGGCTGGGGGGTGGTGGTAATGCTTCAAATCAGAGACAAAAACAGTAAGGTTTTTTTAAAAGCCCATGTACATCTTGACATGACTTCTTTTGTTGTTTGCAAAGGGCAAGCAGCTGAGAGACATCCTGCACCTCCAGTACAAAGCCTGTATTGTGCTGCATACAGTTAGTGAGTTTGAAGGAGGACTAGGATTTATTTTTAAAGATGCCATTTTAATGATAAAAAGGTATAATTGGCTCAAACCTCTGCACATGAATATGACAACTTACAGTCATGAAGGAACATCCATGCAGAAAGCACTGCAAAATGCTATGTGGTTTTGACCAAAGGGATTTTTTTATGCTTGCTGCCTATTTTTCTCCCCTCCTCACAGCCAGTGACTTCCACCTCCAATGTAAGGATCTGCAGTGCAAGTGCTATAACAATGCACGTGAAATCATATACAGGACTCACAGAGTTGGTTACTAAATGCCTTCATTACAAAACACAGCACGAACAGCCCCTAGATGATGAAATCTGTTCCAGCATATCGGTGCCAGAAAGCTAACTGGGATCTTGATCTCAGCAGTCAAAGCAAACCACAACCTTGTTTTGCTGCACTCACCACCTTCAAAACATTCAGCTCAGTTTCTAAAATGACTGCAGTGCTCAAAGGTTAAAATTTCTTTCTTCTGCAATTAAGGAGTCTTAAAAACAAAACTTCCTCTGTGCCATTGTGTCATAGACTGCTCCAATTCCACTCATTAGTCACTATTAATATATTCATTAAGCTGTATCAATCTTGAATTATAACAACCCATGAAGCAGATTTGCAGTTCACTTATTCAAAATTGGTTTGATAAGTAAGAACACTTAACAAAATTAACTTCATTTTGTGTCATTTCTAAAAGCTTGTTTCAATTTAATATCTTCTGAAAGCAAGATATCCCAAGCAAAAGTAGGAATTCACAGCAACAAAAGGCCATCACATTTTGTTTTTCTTGCATTTGCTGTTATTGACATTGGATTCATGTTTTACTCATCAGCAATATATCTACCTATAAGGCGGCTTGAGCTTGGTGAAAAACAACTTTGTCAGATATATTCTGGCATGAAAGGTCTATAGTCTTGTACATTTCAGTAATTCAGAAAGGACTACTGTTTTACTGCTGCTAATTGTCTAATACCTTAAAACACATCTGATGTAAAAAAATCAAGGCAGATTGCAAAAGTGTAGTTACATAAACTGTAAAACATTCATTGGAATAATTATGCCGTATTTTACATATGATAGTGATGAGCAGCTAGATATCAGAATGACTGAATAGTGTCCAAAATTGCTCCTTGCCAACAGGGAGTTATGATCCATATGAGGGTTTTTTGTACAGCCTTATCATCAAAACACCTTTAAAAAGTGATCAACACCTTCCATGATTTTGCTTTCCCTTTCCTTATCCTTGCCTAAGAGAGGATTATTTCACTTTCTACTATTATGTCCTAATGATTATTATTTACATTACTTCTACTGTAGTTTTACATCTTCCTTTCTTTTTTTGACCCAGGCTGTTGTGTGCTTACATTAGAGAAGGCGAAGTCACTTGGGGTGACCTGCAATCAGGTCACCCAGTTGGGTTTGGCAGGACTCAGGGAAGCCAAAGGTAAGTTTCAGGGCTTGAGGGTTGCAAGTGGAGCAAGTGGAGCCTGTCCAAGCGCTCGTGCTGTCACCCTGGGGCAGTGAACACCATGGACTCCAAAGCTGGTGGCAGTACAACAGAGATGAAGAAGGAGGTAAGAGCAGTTGGATCTCACACAGTTAGAGCTGCACATGAAGTACCCTCTTTCCACATTGAAAAAAAGCACAACCTGAGCATGGTATCTGTGGAGAATCTGATTTAACAGATAAATGCTTGCAAAACATTCAGTATAAGACACGAGAGTAATGCTTGCAATACTCTAAAGCACAATCCAAATCCTAAACATTGAGCGCTGACTACTTTGCACAATGACTTGCAAAGCCTCTGAAATACATATCAAACTAGCCCCGGGGAAAGAAAAATAAAAAGAGTAATGAAATTAAGCTATTCGATGGGTCCATGTATTTGCGTGTGTATTCAGGCCACCCAAGCCAGTGTGTGAGCACTCTGCATAGCACTCCAAGAACCTCACCCAGATTCAAATGAAATGTTGCACCACATTGCAATGTGGATTTTAGTGTCTCGTCTTTCAGAATCAGCAGGAGGCACTGAGAGAATCTGCAGTACAGTTAAAACTACTCAATATCTAATAGAGTACTTTATTAGAGCCTTCCTTATGGGAGTCTTCTGTTAAACATTCGAAATATAATGTATTACCTTAGATAAATATGGAATAGGAATTGGGAGTTATTAATGCATCATAAAAAGTCTATTCCAGTAAGAGTGGTTACCTTATCAATTAGGAATAGCAATCCTGAAGATTCAGTTTTTTATATGATTTTAATTTAGTTCCAATTCTAAACGAAAGTTTAATTATAATTGCACCTAATTCACCCAAAGGATGAAAGGGCCTATTTAACAAAGGACATTCTGTCTTCATTAAATGATTACAAAGGGAACTAGGAATTGATGGTATTTCACAATATTGTTCCAAATCCCAGGGGATTTGCATCAGATATGCTCCATAACATTTAAGGAAATCAATTCTGGAATCCCAGTAAATGAATCCATAAATTACTCTTTAATATCTCAAAGTGCTGCCTTCCTCAGATGGAATTTGTCACTTCCAGGATCAATACAGTGAGTACAGGGTTAGAGGGGCTTTATGGAGAGCAATTAATGCGACTGCATCATTATCCTATGTTTCAGCATGTCAAGTTGTGAATGCATTTGTATCAAAATGAACACACACCTCTGTCTTGGAGTGAAGTTCAGATACAAAAATTTGCTACAGGTTAATCCTCTGTTTCAGAGGAAATAATGGAAACTAATGTTAACCAAACTTGACAAATGCATGGGGAAAAGCAATGCTCACAAAAATGATTGAAGCACTTAACACTTTCCAGAACAGCTGTCATGGTCTCAGTGCACGAAAGTCAAAATGAACGCTCCTTTTTAGCACCAACTTATTGAACAAATACCTCTCTCTGGAGAATTAGACAAGCAAAATTACCCTCCAGTAATGTCCAGATATCATCAGCAAGTGGGTGGCTTGTTCAGACCCCACCCAGGGGAAGGGTTTGTGGCATCCCTTTGTTTAACCACCCCAGCAGCCAGAGCAGAGTGCAGCCAGGGATTTATTCAGCGAGAGTGCCAGGTTTTTATAGACACCCTCATATTTGAACTCTGGACCGGAGTGCCTCACTTCAAAGGCATTTCATGTGTATAATGCTACAGTAGCTCCAGTGGGGACAGTGGGACCTGCTGCCATCTCTGCTGGGAATCCTGCACCTGCATTATAAGCATTTGGGGATTTTTACCCTGGACTGGATTTTTACATAGCCCATGTCCTCTGGGACCCCCTGCATGTGTGGTGGGGGTCCTGGTTGGAGGACGCTGCCTCACACCATCCACGGAAGCATCTCTCTGCCTGCCATTGCTCACTCAAAGCCTCGCACAGAGGAAACTCCTTTTCCTCTCTGATTCACACTCCTGGCTTATTTCTGCTTGTTTTGGTTCAAGGTATTTACAAGCCATGGTTCAGTGCCCACTAGCCTGAAGGCTCGCTGGCCAAGCCGAGGAACGGCATAGGTTGCGTTCAGTCTTACAGCAATGGGAGCAGCTGGGAGGAACCTTGGCCCCTGTCCCCTACCCCATACACTGTGGGGTCCTGCCACCACTCCGTGACCCATCAGGGGTGTGCTGTGATTTCTAATCTCAAAGGGAGAGCAAATTAATGGGGGCAGACAGCAACAGACACCGCTGGGCATCGCAGGAGATGGGCAAAAGCTGGCGCTGCGCTGCCTCATGGTATAGGAGCTGAAAGTTTCCATTCTTGATCCTCATGTACATCTGCAAAATTGTCAATCAATGCCGGGTTTGTTGCACAAGGAAACGTGAGAAGAGCTCACTGGTACATTCCCAGTGAGCAGTCTTGTGTAAGCACTCTGCTTCTCACACTTCGCTGCTTGTTCAGCCAAGAAACTGCACTCCTCTCTGGAAACAGCTGAGATCCCTTGAACAGGGTTTGACATCCTCTTGCTTTCCAAAAAGTGGTGCAGCAGCTTTTCTTCCTTCCTTATTTTCTAGCCTATACCACTGTGAAAGTGGTGTACAAACATATGCTTTACCTAGTGGGTTAAAAGGAAAGGAGGATTTTGAAGCATCAAGAGTAAAAGGGGTTGCTTGGATGTTCCCACTGTAGAAACGGCCTGGCCAGATGATAGCATCCAGTCACTGGCCGGTCCTATCATGTGCTGCAGGGCATTTATTTATCATCTCATTGTTTCTCATCTGGCTCTGGCAAATGCAGTCTGACTGACAGGAGAGACAGGCTTTTTTTTGTCTTAAAGAAAAAAAACCTTACAGAGTCCCTTGTGGTTTTTCAGCCTTCCTTATTGCTACCTGCACCCAGCATGAATTCAGTAATAAGAGAGAGCATTAATCCTGTGATCAGCACAATTCACTAGGGTATCCTTCTATTTATTTTTGGAAACCACATGCACATCTTTTTTTTTCCCTAAACCACAGCAAAACCTGTGCACATAAGAGAGAACATCGCATTTTAACTTCTTACCAGAATAGAAAACGAGAAATGCCTTCCTGTGAAAAGGTACAAGCAGGTAAGGGGAAAACGCAGCAAGAAAGCAGCAAACTCCCTGCCTTTTACAAGGTTAGCACAGAAAAAAACCCAGAACAAACATTTTAAATGTTTTATTTTCTGATTCCCCTCACCCCACTATGTTAAAAGATTTTCTCTAGGTTACTTGGCTAAATAGGAGTAAGAGGCACCAAACAACTTTCTCCAGATGACATCACGTGCAGTGAGGTACCAGCCAGCGTCATGGACTTTGGTACTAAGGGATGACCCTTCTCCCACAACTTTCTGCTTTAAAATAAGTGAGGTAGTTAAAGTATCTCTCCTTTTATTCTCATAGATGGAGTCTACAAGTGATTTTACAGGAAAATAAAGACTTTTGGTTTTTTTCTGAGTCCTGGTAGGACGGAGACCTTTGTATGTATGTAAGGCAATACTGAGATTGCTGGAAAAGAATGTTTCCCAGATTTAGGGAGCATAAAACTTAGAACGTGAAAAACATTTTATATGTAAGAGCCAGCAGTTCTCAGACAGTGACAAAATATGAATTCAGAATAGCCCAAAACAGGGGCTGCTCTCTGCAACGCAGTAGAGTGGACTAGAGAAGTTATTCTGGGGACCATAAAGTATACATGCTCCAGCTCAGGGGCAGGCAGTATCTCTGAAAGTCAGCCTCTGGGGGACTAAATTTGGATACCCAAAATTAGAGGCCGTTTTTGAAAATATGAGCCTGGGTGGAAAATTTTGCACCGCACATAAGCAACATGCCATTTTCACAGGTTTGTAACCACTTATTCCTAAGCCAGCATTTTTTTCAAATACAACAAGAACACCCCTCTTTGGTCAGGATGAAGTTATTTGACTAGTCAGAGTTCACAAACCAAGGCAAACATAAAACCCAAACACAAACAGTTGCAGAATTATAGCCTGGCATGTGGAAAAATAGTCACCTTGTGCTATGGGAGCTCAAAAAGAGCTTCACCAAGAGATGTTTTTAAAAACAGTCCCAGAGAAACAGACCTTAAATTTGCTCATTTGGAGCACTGTTGTTTTTCCTCAGGGAACTCTGAGCTGCATGGGGCAATGACGGCTTTCCTCCTCCTGGAAAACCAACCTCCGAGGGTGTTTTTGCAGGTAGAAGCAGTGTGGGAAATCCGAAGCCCCTCATATTGGGATGCGGCCCCCAAAGAGCACCAGGTGATGTGGGAGGACTTAGCTCATGGCACAGTCAGTGGGGAATGGCTTTAGCCATCCTGTGGGTTAGACCCTTGTAGATGTCACCTGAGGGAATCACAGCAATGTCCCACAGAGACAGGCAGCATTTCCTTACTCAGACACATCAAATATCTGGGAGAGGTTAATCAGCTCCTAACTACAGGTAAGTTCCCAAGCTGATTATTAAGAAGATACCCTTCTGTATGACTATACGATATGTATATATTGTGTGACAGTATGGACGTGACAACTCACTCTACTGTTACCCAGCATCTCTCAGGGCAGGGCTTGATGGTGCACCTTGCCTTGGACTGACACTGTTATCCAGCAGCAGTTTCAGTTACTGACATTTCCTTCATCACTCTTCCATTTTTTTATTTCTTGTGCCCCTCTTACTTTGGTTCCAGGTAATGGGAATAATGTCATATTCTTAATTTACATTTAATTTGCCTGTATTTCCCCCCTGCGTAGTTTATACAAAAACAATCTGTCAATTCCTTCCTCAGACAGTTAACACTCAGGCTTTCTTCAATTTCTTTTGACCCCTAATATAAAATTCATTTGGATGAATTATTTATGTCTGCAGCTCCCCAAGGAATTATCATTTGTATCTTCTATAGTTTCTGCCTGTCACCAGCTATTACCAAATTACATCAGCTGGACAGCAGCTGCCAGTAATCAAACCAGGTTCCTCCTCTGCCTTCGCTTTTTGCATCAGCCAACAGACACAAACCAACCATCTCCTGGAGCAGGTTATTTTACAAGCCTGCTCCCTCGCACATTTTGGAGGTTAAAGTCAGGTTGATTTTATTTCCTAATAACCTTGGTATGAAAGGTGGCAATAAAGATAAAAAAAAACAACGAAAAAAGCGATGTTGTTACTTCTGCGCATTTAGGCGGCAAATACTGCCAGAACCAAAACCTACCCCAGCCTCGGACCAGAGTATAGTCGAACCCGGCTACGCTCACTGTCAAATAGAAACAACTGCATTCTCCTAAACTGACTTAAATCAATCATCTTCGGGCAGCAAATGTACCCACAAGCTCTCAAAGCCCTCCTGGAAAAACAAAGCAAACTCCTGGGTGTGAGTATTTACTTATGCAGCAATGGGCCTTGGTTGTCATCTCCTCAGTCATTCATCCAAAGCCAGACTGTAACACTGTCATGTTTTCCAGTCACCATAAGAAGTGGATTCTTCTGGGCTTAAGGTCCTTATTGTTAGATCTCAGAGCAATTAAAAGCTTCACAGAAGCCCTTTGAATGTGACTTCTAATCCACCCTGGCAATAATGAATGTTTATCTGTATTAAGCTAAAGAGGCAATAAAAACTTTATACGATGGGAGTTTCAGTCAGATAAAACCTCTGTGTACAGAAAATCCAGACATAGCCTTGTTTCCTTTGTTTAACTGATTTTTTTTAGTGAATTTTCTGCGCGTCAGAAAATGAAAGCTTTATGTAAATTTGCAGTGTTTTCAGTTTTACATTTAAACTGGATTCCTCCAGCTTCTTTCATTTTTAATCTCTTTCTACCTCTCTCCAGGTTCCTGTGGCAAAATATGCAAGTGCCGAAAAGGAAAGAAAGAAAAAATTGTGAAGCGTGGGAAGAAAAACAAAAGCAAAACCTAACACTAAAAAATTCATGCTTTAACAGTATTTCAAAATAAATATTCAAAAGGTGCTTGAAAAATGTTTTTTCCAGCTTTAAAGCAGCCATCCATAATACTTTCTTGCCCTTCCATTCACTGTATTCTCTTAGCACATCCAGGAAACTTTGTATCGAAGAAAAGCACAGAAACAATCCCAAGCAGAAGCCCTTCTTTGCAAGAAAGGTCCTTTCTTCTGTACAGGAGGGAGTTCCCTGTTAAACAGAATAACAAGGGCGGGCAGGGAAGACGTACACCAAGGCTTCATCTCTGATCATCAATGTGGGCTTTGATTTTTTTAGAGAAATCCCTGCATTTGGGATGTACATCCTACAGAAAAGCTAGCACTATGGGTCAATGCAGCCTAAACAGTCAGCAGCTTTGAAGACACCTTCAAGCCTTGGCTTAAACTCATTAGTGAACCCTCCTGAAGCCCACAAGTTGGCACACCCAACCTCTCTCACCAGCTGCAACCCCTTTATGAGGGACATAGAGCAGGAATTGGCAGAGGTGGCAACCAGCCATGTCTCGCTTTCTCATGTCCTGTGATAAGAGCATGGTCCATGAAGTTCAGCCTCATTATTAGTTCCTCATATGCATCAAATTCACCCCACTTTCCATAGCTGCCTTGCTGCTATTATTATATTATCTTCTTTCTTTGTGCCTGTTTAAGAACAGCGTACCTGAGTGCTCAGTGTAAGAAATTTTGATGCAAGATGGCAGATATGACACAACAGTACGACCACATCTGGCTTGATGTCACTTTGTGAAGAAACTCTCAATTAAGGGTATAGAAAGCCAGTATTTTTGCTTCAAATCATACTATTTCACATGCTTTTGATAGAATTGAGGACCCTGAAGACTCAGAAAACCTTAGCAATGTTGATACATGCCCTACAAATTTGTTAGTCTATGATTTAAATCTCCTTTCTTCTTCTAATTTGTTCTTTCTAAGTTCAAAGGAATTGTTTTCTGGATTGATTTGGGGTTTACAACATACTACTTTCCCAATATAGTTCTGAGACTAAAACTTTTATTTCAGTAAAAGGTCAGAAAATGTAACTGTATAACAGCAATTCTAGAAGCAAGGATTTGAGGAAAAACACCAGTTGAAGTCATGAGAGCCGGTGGGATAATAGTCAAAACATCTTTGCTATTTTTTTTGGTGTAACAGCAACACCTTGATCTGTCAGTGCTGATTAGAGCCAACTGCATCACATCCTGAAACATAGCTTTTGAAAAATTAATGCTGAATATGATTCTTTTTTTCGTACAGTCACATCATTTCTAGTGTTTTCCTAAAAGCTCCAGCATCTCAAATTACATATACTCATGAGAATCACAGGGTTTCTTTTCTCACGATAAGGCAATAGAAATCTAACAGAACAAAGTCAAGCAGTTAGATAGCAGCCAAGAGAAATTTGGCTCTCATCAGATGCATGGGGCAGAAGGGAGGAGAGGCAGGGGAGCAGCCAAAAGACTGAGGAACAGCCCCAAGCTGCTGGTATGACACAGAGCAGAAAAATTTTGGGATGTGCTGAGTGAAGAACCGTGGTGGGCAGGGAGAGGTCTTACTGTACATAGCTCCGGTGGGACCACAACCAGAATGCCATCCACAGCTTTAACGCTGAACCCAAGCTAGAACAGGTGCAGAGACCTAGTAGGATGGGAATGGGCAGTCAGTTTTACTGGTGAGACAAATATAGCTTAAAAGGGTTAGCCTAGCAAAAGAAAGGCTGAAGGGGATACAATTACATGTTATAAATACATACCCAAATGCCAGCAGGGCTGAAGAATCATTCAAGCTATAAGACAATGCTGGCACAAGAACAAATAGCATGAAAAAAGTCATTGACTATTTTAAGCTAAGAGCACATTTCTAACCATCGGAGAAACAGAGGTTTATAGCAGTCTTCCAACAGCAGCAGTAGGTGCTAGTAAGCTAACTACTTTTATAGGAGAAAAACAGGAAATTTATGTAAGACATTTTATGGCATTTTATGGTCTCTGCTGTAAGAGTGGGTGTCCCTTAGGCTCTACGCTCCTAGAAAGGTTCTGGCTGTCATGGTTGAGAGGTAGAAAAGAAATATATAAATGTAAGCTCTGAAAGCTGAGATCCATGAAGGCAAGGAGTTTTTTACCAATACCCAAATCCAGCACAACAGAGGGTTGGATGAAACCAGTGGGAGGAAAAAAGAGATCCCTTGTTTATTGCCTATTGCTTTTGCTTTGCAACCCCCATGGTCTCCGTCTCTCTGACCTGCCCATCTACAGAGAGGTCAGCTCACAAGGATTTCCTCAGCTTTGGCCAAAACGGGACTTTGCCCAGCACTGCCAGACCCAACTCAACCAAGTGGGAATGCAGAGTCTTAGCTTGATCCTCTGCTGTAGCCAAGGTTGCATTATGTGCCCAGCTCCTTCCTGGTCAGAGCATCCCAGGTACCTGTTACGCCACATTTTGTCGGAGAAGGAAAACCCCATTTGTATTTCCTCAAAGCCACGTAGCTGCCATCTCTCTCCTGTTTCTATTCTTGCCCAAGTAAGCCCGCTTCAGAGCCACCTTTTTGGCAAGCAGGCCAAGTGGCTTCTACCAGATGGGGAAAGGTTTCTGCTTCACATCCTTCAAAGGCAGAGGCATGCTCACTTTCAGCTTGATTTCACCCACATTTCATTCCCAGGCTCTGAAAAGCCTACCAGCATCGCTAGTACCACACAATAGATCATAAAAAACGGCACAGGTAAGTATTTCACTGAAGTCCCTTGGAGTGCAAACTTGTAACTCCTGTAGAGTCATTGGCCATAAAGATAATTTGTCTGAGTCAGTACCAGAGGAAGGAGGAAATTCGGGGTTGAAAGGTATCTGCTGTGAGAAGACATCGGCGTGCCTTTCTGACAGCTCTGCCTGCATTGATTTGCTGCAGGCAATTCTCAATCAACATATGAAGAGCACTGGCAGGAGCTACCTCCTAATTATAAATCATTTAGTCAACCAAAATATAGCTCCTCAGCTACGCAAAGATCTCATTTCTTCTCAAGAGCCTTACATGGAAAGAAAAATGGAAACGTTGTACCAGCAGAAGTGAAAAAAACTTTATTTGAAAGTGACAAAAAATGAAAGCTTCAGGATCCCATTTGTGGTGTAACTTGCAGCAACTTAGGTACTTGTCAAAGCTAATTAAGACAGGCCATCTGCAAATGCTTATGATTGGAAACATTCCCCACCGTGCCAGCAGAACAGTGTGTTACAGCCTCCTCAAATCCCACCCTGACAAGCGCTAAGCTGCTTTGCTTGATGACACCAGTCCTGGGGTTGGGAGCACATTACCTGAGCATTACCCTTCAGGTCTGCTATGCAGGAAAGGACAGGGGAAGTGTCCCTACCCTGTGTGCACCGCTAGGGACAGGAGCAACCCATGAGGAGCAGGGCCAGTGCCTCCTGCACAGCTCCTGAGTGCAACCAGCTCCCACCAATGGCCTGAGACACCTTTCTGGGTACCCTATGGTAGCAACTTCACCTTCCAAATACCATACTAGAGGTTCACAGCCTTTGGCAAGCAATTTGCAGGCAGAGCTGTTGGCAGTGACAAGCTGGCTCGGGCTGTTCCGCCCCAGCACAGTGGACAGATGGGTGCCAGCAGGCCTGGGAGGTGTCTGTGGAGGAGCAGGTCCAGCAAGGCAAAACAGCTCACAGGACCAAAACCCAGGCAAATAGTAGCGCAGCACCCCATTGATAGCGTACAGTGCCCTTGATAAACAAATATTTAGTTTCTCCTTAGCAACGCTTCTTTTTTTTTTGTCCATGAAGTGTTCTTTGTACCCTGACGAAGGCAGAAGTGCTGGAGGCTTGTGAGGAGCACCAGCCTCGCAGGGCAGCTGAGGCACTGGCAAGGCACCTGTGTGCTAGGGTAGGCAGGGCCACCAGCCCAGGGATGTCCTGGTCAGAGCTGTCTCTGCACAGACCTTTGGAAAGGTCTTTCAAACACTGGAGACCACTTCGGAAGCATCACAGTTGGATGTAATGAGTATTGAAATGTTTAGAAATTAATTTTCACACTAGCTGTGAGCTCAGGATTTCATTCTCCACTGGTTTATCAACCCAGCCTACATGCATGGACTCAGGCTCTAATCCCAGAGGGGAATTATCAGTTGCCACGCAGGGTAAGCTACAAAACAGCTCTCCCATTGGTGAATGCCCACTTCAGAAAAAGTGACAGGGACCACTTGTCCTTGGGATGACATTTGCCTCCTGCTCACCAAGCACCTTCTGCCTCCAGTGGGAAAGCTGAGGTACATATACGTTGTACACACATGCACACTCTTTAATTTTAGGTCCTGCTCACCTGTCAGGGGATGATCTTAAAGTAGACCCGTATACATAAATGGCTTGAGAAAAGTATATTTGTAGTGTCTGCAAGCACCCCACACACTTGCAAAAGAAAAAATTCAACATGAAATTTTGACTGCCACACTGATGCTGAAGAATCTTAGTATTACTATCCCCTTATTCAGATAATTTTTATTAAAGAGGATTTATTAAATAAATCAATACTGTCCTTGAAAACTGAGTTTGTCCGAAAGTCTTTTGTCAACTGCTTCCCTGCTTGGTGGACACTTCCCTTGCACATTATGTTTAATCAAGGTTTAATACTTCACTGCACCTCTATTTTGAAACGCTTTGCATTTAGACAGTCTTACATCAATTCTGCGGGTTCTATGCACAGGGCACCCTCCGGTCAGTCACTGAATGAGAACTTTGCCAGTGTTAGTTACAAAGTAATACTTCATCATTTGCAGCTATTCCAGACAGCATCTTTAGGTAGGTAAGTCATGCACAGTCATGTCCAGCTTGCAGATAACCAGACCAAAGCAAATAAATGAAAACAGTCTACAAAAACGGGAAAACAGTTTCCTCTGTTAGCAGGAACACTGTGTTTGCCATCTCCCATGGTGGCACACAGAGCTATGAAGCTATACAGCCCAAGAACGCCTCAGCAGAACCTTCCCTAACTCCAGCTGTATCTCAAAGCTGTTTCAGAAAGATGTTATGACCTTGATTTTGTAGTCTCTTTTTCCCCCTCCAGGTGATGGACACAAGCCATTTCACTCTGTAGCACCTGGTGTTTCTGCTGAACTTCATGCAGAAGTTAACAAACAAGGTTAATGGCTGTCATGGAGACTGGAAGCCAGCAGCTGGAAGTGAATATCCATTCTCTGTCTTTGGAGTTTGGTACTAAGCTAGACGTTCTGTTTACTGTTGGGAAAAAGCTAAATAAACTGTTTTTGCAGTACTCCCTGTCTCAAAGCACTCGATAGTCAGCAGAAATCCAAGACTCACAACAGCCAGAGGCTGGAAAGCACTTCCTAAAACAAACAAACGAACAAGCAACCAACCAACAGACAAAACCAAACAGGGAAAAGAACACAGAGAAACCCCAGCTCCAAGAGTCGCAGAGGATTTCTGTGAAGGAACAGAAACCAGTGCCATTAGTGCCACTTTTACTCTGCCATAGCGTATCTGATGGCCGGGAGACTTCTAGGATGTACTCAAAAGACAAGGAATGTTCCTCCTCTCAGGAACTTTGAAAACACAAGACTATGCCAGCAGTGTAATAGCATTATAAATCGCATTTTTCACAGAAAAGTGTAACATTTTTGAAGTTCTACCTGCAGAAGAGACTCCTTAGTGCTATCCTTCAATTATTAGAGTTTAAAATTACAAGCTTTCAAAGAAAGAGATTTTCCACTGAAATAATGTTATCAATGCTTTTCAGACACTGAGATGCATTTAAAACTATCCCAATCTCAACCTGATGTTGCCGTAATTCTTGAACCCTCACTGAACACAGGAAAGATTATGTTTACCTCAAACTTGGCCCTATTCATCTTTTGCGTTTCTTTTTTCCTCTAAATACCAGCTGACCATAGACAGCCCTACACAGATACTTCCATTAATATTTACCTGCTTTTTTATTTAAGTTCTGAGGAAGTGTAAAATTCATGCTGGATCTTTCAGTAAGAGCGTAAAAAACCAGGATTTTTAAGAAAAGCAGCAGCACCTAGAAGTGAAGAACATGGTACTTGATCATAATTACACTTCTCTGATTCTTTACTTGGTTTGCCATAAAAACCCCAAGAGATTCACAGCTGACATTCAAAATAATCCGCAAAAGGAAGTACTGTGGAGATAACAACATTTGGAGTGGGATTCTTAGGGTCCCATTCCAGACAGGGATCTGAGCTCTGTCAGAGACCAGGGTGGGAACAGTGCTGGTAGAGGACAACCCACTTTTCCTCACCAGATACTGGGAGCCTCAGCAAATGGCAGAGGCCAAAATCCAACTACCAGGCAACCGAGATCTGGCAAGAAGGTCTCTATCCTTCTTCAAACGAAAAAAACAGATGTGACAGAAGTGTGCAGGAGTTGGCAAGAGGGATAGATGGCTGGAGGAGAGGGAGAGAGAGATGAGAAGGAAAAGAAACCCATTAAAGAGCTAAAATAACTTAAGAAAAAAGGCTTTTTTCCCTCAGAACAACACAGTAATTAACAAATAGGTTTTAATCTGCAAAGGTGTATTTTTTGGCTTGCTACTTTTTGGGGCTGTAAACTATGTTTTAAGTATTTAATCTTGATGGGTTTTGTGCCCTGAAATCTCCAAACTGTGCTGAAAAGGAGACACTAAACTGCAGCTAAAAGCCCTTCATTTTGGCCTGGGCTCACCTGAATCAGAAAGCTTTTCAGTGAAACTGCTCTGGATGTGCATAGACTTTACCAAGAAGAAAATGTGGCCAATTACTCACAAGATCATAGTTCTGTGCTAAACAATAAACTCTGGATTTATAGGTGAACAGAATTTAGCTCAGTCTAGCCTACTAGGTTAGTGTGGTATGTTCTCATTATCCTGGGACTTTAGAAAGTCTGACAAGTTCTGAAAAGTCACTCTGACTCAAAAATCAGTGTAGAAATCTGGGCTTTTAAAAGCTGTCTTAAGAAACAGAACACACACTGCACCTTCCGCAAGAAATTCTTATTTTTTAAAAATCATTTAAAAGCAGCTAAAGAAAATTAAAACACCCACATGGGCAAAATTCCTGCCAGTTTCCTTTTAAGTATGGTGCAAATAAAAATACATCATCTATTACTTTCTAAATCCTGAGAACTTTAGAAACCTCAGGGCAAAACCAACCTTTGGGCAATATTCAAGGCTGTCAAGACAAATGAAGCAGCAGAGAAGTCATCCTCCAGCCATGGGTCATTAGAATATACAAACACCAGTAAGCTGGGGGACAAAGGCACTGCTGGCATTGACTTCACCAAGCCAGGAGAAGGCCTTTCCACGTTTAAGAAATGCCAGCACTCCAAGGGTTCTCTTTACAACCAGGAAAAAACTCGAACTACAGTGGAGAGAAGTAAAGTAGGACATAAAATTTTATTCTGAAATGATCTCTGGCCACAACAATAAAATGTAACAAATATTCACTAGAACAGTCTTAACTCCTGTCATCAGCTGTACAATACATACAGTATCATAAAACTGGCCACTAGGATTAAAACCCACTACAACATCTTTAATGTTAAGTGGCAACAGCAGCATCTCACAGAAAATTATACATACATATATACACAGTCCACATTCAATCATTTTTCACATGTTTTCAGTACACACAGTTGCAGCATATTACAGTCACGTGTCTAAGTTGTTGCCCAATAAAAACCCAAGCTACTGCTTAGACGTAATTGTAGCAGTTGAACTGAGTCATTACATGTTGTAGCAGAGATGTACAAGCCCCTAGAAACAATAATTCACAAATGTTATTTTATTTAAATGCTACCATAGCATTAAACTGGGCAATATTCTAATCTTTGCTGACTGGAAAAAGAGTTCTTTTTGTACTTATCACAAATATTACTGATGGAAGAAAAATACTAAAAAATTGAGAGCATTAAATAATGCACACCTTTTCCTAAAGATTCTAATATTGCCCAATGCTACTTATGTCTAAACTGTTTTCAACATTCCCATGAAGTAATTTATAACTCCAAACCACCCACCAAGTTAAAAGTGGCTTAAGTGCCTTGCACCCAAACTGTAAAAATCCCTGGCCACCTTTATAAGAGCCAGGCACATATAAAAGGAATGCACTTTGGTTCATACCAAATGCCCTGGGATTAAATCACACTATAAAACTAAAGAGTCTGAGGTAAATTTTTACAAATACAGTTGATTTCTGTCTAGTGTCACCATAACAAAAAATTATTTTTAAAAAAATCAATTTGATGTTAAAGTACAACCAATGAGGAAGGGCCATCTTTAACCCCTTAATGAGACGTACTACAAGAACAGAGCGTCCTCTCCACCCCAGCAGTGTGATTGCCTTATTGTTTCTATTAAGGCCTCGATCATCTACAGGATGTTTTAAGACAGGTACAGCACTTAGAAACAGATTTCATCCCTACTATCTGGTAATCAAAGGGTTAAAGAGGCCAAGATGCATGCCCTACTACTCGGCATTTGTAACAAAAGGCACATTGTTAACACCAAGGGCACAATCCATCCTCTCTTGTTAACCTACACATCTTGCATCACTCTGTTGTTCCAATATATTTAAGTGGTAATGAACACCCCAGTGGTGCAAGAAACAGAGCCAAGTGAGACTGCAACCAAAGACAAGACAACACGGTGCTACTACTACATCTGAAAATAGCTCAGACATCCCCAGACAATGGTAACATGTGAGACTAAGCACTGTTTCCAAGCCAACTTCTATCAGCCTAATTATCAGAGCCCTTAGAATAAAATCACATCAAAGCAAGAGGCAACAGTCCTTCCCCCCCTCCCTCCTTTTTTACAGGTATAAATAAGCTACAATAAAAAGCAGCTACATCACTTAAAAACCTTGATGTAGCTGCTCCTTTAGCATAGAGGAAGTTCCACTGTATCTGGGTTAAAAAAATAGCTCTGCACACTATATTTTGGCCTTAAAGTTTCCGGTAGCATTTATGAATAAGGTGGATCATAAATGCATTATTGGCATCAAGAACTGATTACACGAAAAAGAAAATTTAGTGGTTTTAGCCCATTAATGACCCATGAACATTATGAATATTTTCACCTTAAACTGCCACGAAAGGCAGGAATATGTATCGATGTTCCCTTTAAAATACATTAAGGGAGGTGATTCTTCTTCTTCCACCCCTAACATAACGATCCCTATTTTTTAACTTTTGCAGGAAGAGTTAAGGTAGAAAGGAGTGGTAAAGTCAAGCAGGTGGTAGAGGAAGTAAAAGATTCCCAGTTACTGTAGAAAAATACACGGTATTGTATTCCCACAGTAATCAGAGTCAGTTAATTTTATATGAAAATTAATATATCTCTTTTCAAGACTTAGAATTTACTGACCATAACTTACTGGATATTCATATTCCAAAAGCCACTTTACTTAGCTGTATTACTGTATTTCATTTTTAACATGACTTCATATATGTTTACATATTGCACTTACACACATTGTATAAAGTTGTGAACATTTAACACTAATTTAACTTGACTAGAGGCAGGAAACAATTTTTTTTTTAAGTAAGAAAAATGGTTGACTGATGCTCTAATTTTTACAGTTATCAATCAACAAATACCATCCTCTACTCAGAAATTATTTTTGGAGCTTCTTTAGGTGTTGACTTTTTGGCAAGAAGTTAAGTGATATGTTTCCTGAGAATTCTGTCATTTTGCATTTATATCCCTCTCCCAGTCTTACGTTAAATTAAAAATAAACCAACCAAATCAACAGACCAAACAAAAAAAATTAAGCTGTAAGTGGTAAAGTAATGAATATGAAGGAGAACTTAACCGGAAACTTTCTTGGCCTCTCAGGGGACCATGCTTTAAGTATTTTTCACAATTTGTACACGTAACTCAGAAATATCTGTGCATATAAATGTTGCTTATAGTGAAGTTATTGAGGTTTAATGTAATCCATTCTAGTAAACCCTTCCAGATTATGTTCTACTTTAAAATTCCCTTTTCTTGTTTTATACATCCAATGTAGACTACAGCCATTGTATGTGATGAAATACTGATCTTAGATTTCAGACTGTTTCTGTTGAAAACATGCTACAATGCGTGAATATTTCTCTTATATATCTAGATATTGTTTCTCAGTAAAGACCATCTTTCTTCCATGAATGCAGTTATAAGAAAAACCAATCATTAGCATGCACACACGTGAACAAATCTACACGTATCTCTAACTGTTCCTTCAAAGTGAATTTTCAGCTACAAATGACGAAGATTAAATCAAATTCCAACCATTTAACTTTCCTTTGACAACTCTCCCTTTTCAGAAAGTATCTAGAATGGTGTCTGCCAACTGAAAAACTTCCCACTGAGGATCTTTCCACCTACAATTACACTGCCTAAGGTGAAGTACTTTTCTACAGAAAGCAATGTGGTAACAAAGTGTTTGCTCCTAAATGCAGATTTGATCTGAAGTGTAAATGTACCAGAGAGGTCACAGTTGCTCAGACAAACATTGTCAGAAGAAATAAAAGCAATCTGTGAAATCCATGTAGCATAACAGTCTGGAAGTTACAGTATAAAACTGTCAGAATAAGCACTTCTGCCTAGGTGATTTAGGGAGATCAAGCTGCACATTAGGAGAGAAAAGAAAACAGGAGAGAAAAAAAAATAAGAGAAGCCCAGTGTGAATGCTCAATGTTATATACCTGAAATGAACTCCAGAACATTTTGCTTTACAAACTCATCATTTCCTTCCGGATTGAGAGGAACAGAAATACTTCCATCTTCATTCTTTCTGAGACTGCCCATTCCTCTCACTCTACCACACAGCATGCAAGGTAACAGAGTCATTTTAGCCCTGAAAGTTCTTATTTTTTGCACTGTATTTAAATGCACAGTTTAATCAAAAAACATTACTTCTGAATAGAGAAAGCATTCCAGCAGAAATGACTGTATCATGAGTGATACCACTACTTTCTCTGGGCTACCATACAGAAAATGACAATGTAGCATGCTATGGCTCCACTTCAAACTACAAGTTTACAGGTGCTTAACTGTATTTCTTGAGTATTCTCCCTGGAGTCCAGTCAGGCCCAGGTCTGAGTGCTTGAAAGACCCATGCCCATAAAATTCAAAGGGTAGAGTCTTACCAATTTACTCCAGGTGAAACCTAATATGAACCATGGAAGAGAAAGGTTAATACCTTCAACACCACGCTGCAATGCATGACAGTCATGTCGTAACCAGTGGCCTGCCACTGATGTTTATTACTGTGTCACACTAGTTACAGTAAGGCTAATTGTACTGTTGAAGACAAACATTTTTAAAAAGAAGTATAAAAACTTAAAGCATTGTCCCCGTGTTTTTATAAAAACAAAATCAACATTTCTTACATTTAAAATGAGTGCTGAAAGATACAAATGAACAAAGTTATTGAGCAAAGAAAATTTATATTTGAGCTACTTTTTCATACAAGTAAGGCTCAGCCACATCGTATCTCTCGTATTAACAGCATTGGGTTTTTCAAACTCAGCTAACGAGTTTTGGCAACACTGTTCTTTGCTGAATATTCCCATTGGCGTCTGTCATCTGTGCCAAATTAGTCCTCAGTTTTGAAGCTGAGCTTGAAGTCGGAGGTAACTTGGAAATCGACGTTATAGCACCAGTGCTCTCTGTAATTCTCTTTGCTGAGGCCTTTTCCCCAGTTGGAGGCTTTGGCAACCGTCTTCTTAGCCAGGGATGCCGCAAAGCTTGGCTGGGTGTCATACGGATAGCAGGATCCCATTCTAAACACTGTTTTAAGAAGTCAAGGAACAGGGGATCATCACATCCCTTTAATGCATTACCCCATTCTCTGCTCTCTGGTGGGCCACGTAGTTTTCCTCTCCGAGAGCGTCCACCATTAAGTATTACAGAACCGTCAGACAAGGTTGTGATGCTGCAGTAGCGGGGATAACCCTTGGAACTCACAAAGTTTTTGGCTCGCTTGGATGAGTCTAAGAGTTTCGGAGAAGGCATGCCCAATAGCTCAATCATACAAGCCAGCTGGTCTCCTTCATCTTCTCCAGGTAAAAGCGGATAACCGGTCAGAAGCTCTGCTAGAATGCAGCCCAAGCTCCACATGTCTATGGGCATCCCATAACGAGCACCAAGGATGACTTCAGGAGCACGGTAAAACCGTGACTGAATGTAAGTGTAGACACGCTGATGCTCATAACAACTTGAGCCAAAATCAATCACTTTAATACCACTTCTACCCTGTTGCTTCAACAGAATGTTCTCAGGTTTAAGGTCACAGTGAATGATTCTGTTTTTGTGCAAAGCATCCAAGCACTGTAAAATTGAGTGGGCAAACTTGCGGACCAAAGGCAGGCTAAAGCCCTGAAACTTGTTCTTCTTGATTAATTCATAGAGGTTCATGCTCAGTAATTCAAATGTCATGCAGATATGGCTGCGGAATGTGAAGTTTTCCAACATATGAATAACATTCATGTTGTTATCCTTATCTTGTTTCCGGAGATGCTCCAGGATCTTAATTTCTTCCGCAGCTTGGCGGTGGAAACGTTTCTCATTTCTCACCATTTTCAGTGCCACATGCTGATGCATCTTGTGATCATAGGCCTTCACCACCTGTCCAAAGCTTCCTTTCCC
>NW_010205719.1:144278-153193 GCF_000695765.1 Mesitornis unicolor
TTCAGGACTTCATACCTGTATGCAATATGATCATGGGGTACTTGTATGTAAGACCCTTGGTCATCATCATACCCGCAGTTGTTTGAACCACCGATCACACCTTGCCGCTTCTTTGCATTTGGACCCAAAAAGTATATTTCAGGGTAGCTAAAAATCTCATGATGCTCAAAAGCTGTTAGTTTTTGCATGTATTGCTTCATTGCCTGCTCTGGTGTCATAACAGTGGCTTTCACCTTCCCAGTTCCATCTGTAGATTTGAGAGAGCTGGAGCTCCCTTGTCGTCTGTGAGCACTCTCTGGCTGTCTGTCCTGAACCACTGGCAATCCAGATTTGCCTAGCGTTGTAAGTCCATTTGGCTGTGTCGTCAGAACCGTCCTCTTGTTACTGTTATCTTCAAACAGATGCTGTACCTGGATTTGTCCATGGCTACCAACATGGAGATGCTCATTCATTGTGTGCTTACTGCCTCCAACCTAAAATCAAAAAGAAATACATAGCCAGTTAACAAGAAAGGCATGGACTCTATGCTTCACCATCCATCCTGGAACCCGCCATCCTGCCTAAATCACCTTCAAACTAAGTATTTTCTTAGAAGTCGGCTGTCTACAGATAATCTAAAAAATAGAGCACATATACTGCAATACTGCTAGATGCTATTAGTTTTCCAGATCCTTGTTTCTCAAATGCTACTTTCATGAATTTCTAAAATGTTTGCAACAAGGCAATCACAGATGTGCTACCATGATAAGCTAAAAATTCCTCTAAGGAATCTTCAAGGCAACAGTCCTGTAACATCAAGAAGCTTGCTTGAGGGACATTAAATTAGACTTCACAGAACACAGTATCAGTTTTATTGATGCTGGAGATCGAGATATAATGCCTGCTAGAACTTACATGGCTAAGGCTCTCCTAGTTACTTGTTCTCAGAAATCAAGATTTTAAATTGTTCCTAAATTTGCTGTGTATCAAAAGCTCCAGATACAATTTAAAGCAATAAGGAATGTGCTGTGACATGCACAAAGAGGAAAAGAACCTGCACATTTCTGAAGTTCAAAAGAGATGCCATTCACTGTTTGCAATTGAGATAGTCACTATTCAGCACAGCATCCAGATCAATGAAGCATAAACACATCCTTTAGCACTTTCCTAAACCAGTCACATAATAACTTTTAACCAAGATGAGATTTGAGACATGATACAGATGAGTGGAGAGGAAATCTCTGCCTTGAAGAACAGACAAGTAACTTTATTTTAAACAAATGGAAAAAAGGATTAGTTGACGTTAGAAATTAGATTTGTTCTTGACAGTCTTCACAACGGAATAAACAGCGGTATTTAGCATTTTGCAGCAAAGAATCACTGGAAGTACTGGGGTGTGAAAACAACTATTGCTCAAAACCTGTTCTTTTTAAGGAGAAAGGAGAAATTTACAAGCATATACTTGCCACTAAAATAGCTGTCCTTAAGATTCTTCATTTGCTCTAAAGTAGAGGATAATCAGTTTGTCTTCTGCCTGGTCTTATACAAATGTGGGAAGAATTCCCCTGCTGTCTCTCCAGCTGATTCTTGAGTCTTAATATTTATGCCATATTCCTAACCAAAAGATCACCAATACTGTCAGACAGATGATCAAGCCAAGGTTGAGAGCACTTCTAATCTAAACCCTATTTTTCCGAGGCAGCTAAGGAAAACACTCCCTGTTCATTTAAGGTTGCTGAAATGAAATCAGAAAATGACAGTTGTGTTCTGTGATATGAGGCAATGAAATCTGTGCTGCAACCGCAGAAGTGCTTCCTAATGAGAAAACCAGGACATGCAACACAGACTCCAGCATACTTTGTGCTTCTGTCAAAGTATCAGTCTGATATGGCAGAAGCATGCTTTTGTAAATTCAGGAGGAATTGTTCCCAAGGAGTAGCCAGCTGGATACCAGCTTCATCTTTGGATAATATTTTGAAATTTGCAGCTCTGAAACTCTCACAATGTAAGAACAAGAGCCCTCAGGGATTGTTTCTGCTGAGTTCACTGCTCTTCCGATTCCATTTTGACTCACGCTGAATAACTGGTCCATTTTATTTCATCATTGCAGTTTGACTGTGTATGTTTTTTTCCAGAGCAATTTGGGCTCACACTATCAAATTTGATCTCATAGAAAGCATTACCACACAACTGCAATTCAGAGCAAAGGCGTTTGTAACATTTAAGCACAGTGAAGATACATCCACATTAATTCTCTTCCTAGTTTGATGTCTCAAAAGCACCAGGAATTACATTATCAAGGAGACTTAAGGAGCCTAGAATGCCTACAGGGAATTCCTTCAGGTCAAGTTTGAAGGGCACTGCAGTGGCAGCTTCCTGAAGGTTGCCCTGATCCTCTGTATAAACAGCAGTTACTGGAAAAAAAAAAAAAAAAAAAAAGAAACTTCGGCCCCAAAGAGCTGATACATGATGCATCTCAGAGAATCGTATCTAGTTAGTAAGATGTGTCAGAGGTTCAGCACATGCAGTGTTGCAGAACTGCATGAGAAATCCACAATGAAGCAGCAGCGTAACCACACAGACTACAAGTACTCAAGCTAGGAAATTCCAGGTACAAATGTTTCTTCTGCAACACTGGATGAACAACAAAGCAGAATATATCTGGACAAACCAGTAGTAGACAATATTCATGTACAGACAACGAGGAAAGAGCACAGGAGAGAAAGCCATCTTTAAGAATGTCTTAACCCAAGTTCTTATTGCCACAGCTCACATCTTGAATTTTTTTTCCTCACTTGAGTCACCTGTTTTCAGAATTAACTATTTTCTGCCCTTCCTAAGCAATGCTTGTTTCAATATTCCTGATTCCTGGGGAATTCTTCAAACTTCAGTTATTTGCTTTGGATCAGGGCTGGGAAAAAACCCAAACATTTACCCACTCTCAACAGGGACAAGAGTTCTTTTTTCTAAAAGCATGTTTGCAAACAAATTCTAAAGTGTAAACCATGTAGGCTCTGCTTCCTGCACCTCCAGGCAGCCTCATGGTTTCTCTTGCTGCTCAGAGGTTGGCTGGTTTTTTTGAAGCAGCAGAATGAAATCACGAGCATTATCCCAGCTTCACCCCAAATCCAGTGACCGGTTTTGCCAGTTTCTGTCAGCTGCTGCTTGGGGATGCAAATGCAGATGCAGACAGTAGCACTGGTTTTCTCTGTGGAAGAAAAGACACCAAAGTAGCACAGGCTCCATTCCAAAAGTAGTGGGGAAGAGAGCTCACTTTTCTTTCTAAAACCCCAACGGGAGTTTCAGAGCTATCAGACATCACAACTACAAAGACAATATGAAAAATGGACTTTCCCCATCTCAGGGTACTGCTTGGACAAGAATCACCACCTATTCTCTTCTATTTCTATCCTGGATGAGGGTTGGATTCTCACCAGCCCTTTGCTCTGCCTATCTACTTCTGGCTACCGGGTGTCTGAGGTTGCTGTCAAGTTCAGGCTTGCACTGCTTACAAGCTCCACAGGCTTCACCAGTGATGCTGTAAGCTCCCTGAACCACAACTAATGGGGTTGGGAAGCTATAAAGGACTGCAGTCTTCTAAGTCCAGTACCAAACTGTTCACAGTGCACAGAAGCTCCATCAGCCTTTCATCCGAAACCATAAGCCTGAAATGTTTATAAAGCATCTCCCTTTTGCTACTGCAGGTGGGCCTGTAAATTCCAGAATCAACCTACACAGGTGACAACCTGCATGCAATTACACAGCTTACTTATTATGTATTTTACTGTCTGTGCTCAGACCCATGTACACCTTCAAAGATACACACATTTTTACAGTGCACATCTTCAAAAACTTACTGATGTACACATCTCCCATAAAATATAAGGAAGTAACAGGCAAGACTGAACTCAAAGAACCAATCTTCCTCAATCTTCTGGTAACATCAATTACAAACCAGCAAATGTTACAGTAGTTTTTTCCCCTCTCAGCATTGCTGCTACAATTTTGCTTTAACTTTGGTTTGCTTTGTTTATGGAAGTTGATGGCTATGCTGGTAACATAACCTTTTGAAGTGGAGACATCAGGCAAAGCAAAACAAAAAACTCCACACTTTTTTGCAGGGGGGTGGGAGTGTTTGGGGTTTTTTTATTTTGTTTTCACAAATGGGTTTAGGGACAAAAGCAGGACAGTAACTCACTCTACTTAAGATTACAGACCTGTATCAACATAGAAGTACCACAAAACTTAGGAGTCCATCCTGCTAAGGAGAAGGCAAACTGATTGACAATTTCATTATCACTCAACCAACGCAAAGGTCTGTTACAAGACGTTCCTCAAGACTATAACCATAGGACTGGACACCACAGGAGCATACACCTCTTCTCAACTGTATCTTCCAAAAGCATCAGGACATTATGTAGACACACCATATTCCATTCATCTAAAAGTCACTTGGTGTGATATTAACACCCTATAAAACTATTCAAGACAGATATACACTTCAGCTGCATATTATTTTATTTTAAACAAAACCCCAGAAAGATTTTTATGTCAATCAGAATCTAAAAAGGTTTATAAAATGAATCTTAATAATAAAGCAACCACGACAGTCTGCTGAAATACTGCACAGGACGAAGATGTCTTTATCTGCTATTACTTTGCACAGACAACGACAAGGGAGAGTTAGTGTTCCAAAGTAGCAACTTAGTTAAAGAATAAATGTTAACAGTACATAACCCTTTCTTTACAGCATTTCTGGGCATGCCAGTTTGAGCCCTACTGTGTCTAACATGCTAGAGGCACAGGGTATCAGGTGTAGCACACTTCACTGTCTATTTTGTTGACTGCAGCCTGAACAAATGTACAAAAGGCCTTTTTTTTCCTTGATAAATGAATTCAACAGCATTCCTCTGTTCAGAAGTAAACATAGCTGCTAATTAGCACAATAACAATAATGCAGGATTATCATAATGGTTTTATTATGTGTTTTATACACCAAAAAAGACTAAGCCCTTGTCCTAAAGAGACTGTGGCTCAACAAGAGCTGTAGAAAAAACACATCATTTAGATTTTTTGCTGCTGTCGTATCTGGTTCATGTAAGCTTATTTTTTGAAAAGTTAGCTTTGACTTAATATAGCAAATATTTTCACAGACAGAACCATGTCTCAAGAGTGATACTGATTCACAAACATCTTTCCTCCTGACAGGACTGTGCAGATGCAGTGAGTCTGAATACTTCTCAGGCACCCTGCATGTATTACGAATGCTGAAACCAAAAAGCACAGTCAGTGCACACTAAACTGAATCCTTCAGGTAAGCTGAAGCATACACATATGAGAGATGTGCTCAGACATACCGCAGTCCCCAGAGTCACCAACTGTTGGAACTCAAATTTCAGAGCCCCCCCATTAAAAGTTATGATAGATTTGTATTCCCTCTAGACACAAGTTTTACATAGAAGAAGAAACATCTGAAGAAATTTAGATATATCAAAGTCCAGGTCATGACTGCATAGTTATTTCCACTCAAACATGACAGCATTTCTGTGGCAATTTATTACATGAGAACACCACAGTAGGAAGGTATTTTGTTTTTACCTGCTTTAAATCTGCTGCCCACAGCAAAAATTTGCAGCATATGACCCACGACATCTTCATGGTAACAGAGTCCAGGAATCTCTGTTCCATTATAATCTAATTTTTTAACAAAATTTTTACATTTAATTTTTTTAAGATTGAGACTGAATGACTGATGCAAAAATATATGGATAGACACTCATCCCTGGTGGCAAAAGAAAACAGGCTTTCTGTAGGGAAATCTCAGAAAGGGCTTGAAGAGGGAGGATACTGCATCATGCACTGTAAATGGGTTGTTTTTACAGTACTGAAAACGAGGAGAAAAAGATTAAGGCTGCTTTACTGCAAGAGAAACAGGATGCAGAATGCAGGAATTCATGCCAAGTATGAAAGAACAGAGATGGAGGTTAGCAGAAGACAGAGACAAGAGTCTGGGAGAGGGACTCACAGATGGGTGGGGATTTACATGAGCAGAGCAGCAGGCAAGCAAGATAATCTCTACTGCAGCATGTCAAGTGGATGTAAGAACACCATAATGAAACAGGAGAGAGTGAATAGAAAAAGGTTCTGATCATCAAGGCGAGAACTTAAGGCTTCAAAAGAGAAAGCAAGGACTTTGGAGAGGAAAACGAAGAGTACAAGCGGTTGGAAATGAGTTCATGTTTTCCACCACGAGCCAGAAAGACAGTCAAGGATGGAAGCAGATATGAATAAGGCTGGGATGAAGCCACAATTTTTTAAAAAAATTAACAAAACCTTTCTCTGGTACAATGCACAACAGCCTGCTTAGCAACAAAGGTTGCTGTGAGTGCAGAGACTGCAGCCAAAACCTCTGTCCTGTTACACGATGCCTGTGTAAAAGAGCATCTTCTCCTCTTCTACTCATGCTCTCCCATGCTATTGTAATCTACCAAACAATGAAACTACATTTGAAAGTAGGAGACAACAATTCCACTAGATTCTAGATCACACAACTCACTGCTGCAAGAAATATGACAGGTAGTGGATTTCTTGTCTGTCTGAATTAAAAGACAGTTTTAACTTCAATCTCAGTCTCTCTTCACAACTATTATACATACAATGCACGTGTTTACATCCAGCCATCAGCAGGTTTAACCACTTAAGCAAACTATTATCTTTTGAAAGTCTGAAACACAAAGAGAAATGGTCTCAATTTTTAGCTATTACAGAAGTCACATAGATACAACAGGGACGAAAACAGAGTAAGGAAATGAACACAAACAAGGAAATTGATTTAAGAAAACTGAAATGTTTCATTTTAAATAGCTCTGGTTGGAGGACACAGTGGGATGCAAAATCAACGGCTTCAGTCAGTCAGTGTCAGCTGAGGTCAGTAGGCTTAAAGTTTATATCAAAAACACAGATCAAGCCCTTTGGTTTGGTTGGTTTTTTTTTTAGGTTAAAATCCAGCATTCTGATGTCACATCTGATCCTTACCGCAAAAAGTTATGTTAGCCAACCACAAAACAACCACCTACAAAATTCAGAAAGGCAGTCTAAGGTATTCCTGTAATAGTACCCAAGGCTAAATAAATACTGTAGAGTAGGCTCTGTATCACAAAGGCAAGGCAGAGTTTGTAACAGTCAAAATCTAGAGGGACATGAAACATCACAATATAACGCTTGATCACCCCTGTGTGCTTCCAAAAGTATTTCATCTCTATGTGTGTGTATATATATATATATACACACATGCATATATGCTATATATAAATATTGGCATACATTCACAATGATATATGTATAAAAATACTCGAAACACAAAAATGTAACACTTGAACACCCTTTTCATGCTTTCATGAAGACTTCATCTTTATATATGTATATATGCACTATATATAATACACACACACATATATAAATCTATGTATAAAAATGCCAAAGTTCTGTACTTCCAAAATTAGTAAGTAGTCCCAGATATATAGCTGGACCACCACACTTCCAAAATACCTAAATTAAATCTGGGCTCTGTTAAATGTGGGCCTCTGTTATTTGTGGTTCCATCTGTGTGTGCAGTTTCATGATCAGTGTCCAGACTGCTTGTACCACATTCCTTCTTTTCTGTTTTTATTTAAAAAAAATAAGCTGCTGTCCCAACTCCAGCACTGAACTGGTATACGAATGCGAAAAAATTGGCCTCTGATACTAATGAAAAATTGAGATATATACCCTAGCTACATAAATATACAATTATGTTGATGTCAAGTATGCAGCTCCACCTTGAATGTGCAGAATATTCATCATTCCTTTTGAGAATATTCTACATATACTGATTTTTTTTAATTTAAGCCAATTCTGTCTATAAATGGATTTGAGTAAGATGCTTTTATCCCTAAAGCTACATAGAAAGTCACTGAAACAGTAGCATCTAAATGCATAGTTTCACCTTCCACTAGCCCATAATCACATTATCATTTAAAGCTCTGCCATATGTTTACAAAGATAGAATGTGAGCATCCATGAAGAACTCATTAATTCTAAGAAAAGTATCCCATCAATGCCTTTCAGGGTCAGTATGAAATCTTTCATAATTTAAAAGGAAATGTAAGCAATAAAAATTTCAGATATTCAGTGTTAACATGACAGTATATAGACCCCTCTCTCTACCCTGTCATGCCTTCAGGACAGATACCCTCTCTCGTCCATATATAGTGGCACACTTGGGAAGTTTCATTCCTAGTAGATTAACTAGGAGTGGAAGATAATGTGAGATATCACAGAACCGGAAATAACATCCTTTTCATGCCATCAGTGCTTATTTCTTTAGGTAAACTACTACAGCAATAAAGTCGGATTCATCCAATCATTGTCCGCAAGTACAGTGATAGCTATTTCTAGGGAAGACAGCTATCGGCCTGAGCTAATCAGACATATAAGGGGAAAGCAACCTTCATTTTTCACCACAGTTCATGCAGTCTTTAATTACAGTGACTAACCTCACTGCCAAAATAATGTCATCTCAAAAAATGTATTTATCAGAACAGCTCCACTGTGCAAGTGTGGAAGATTGAATTTGTCACCAAAAATGAGACATAAAACCAGACTGAAGGGGGGGCTGGGAAGGGGGAGGGAGAAAGCTGCTTCTCAGTGCAGTCACAGGGTCCCAGCCTCACCACAAACGTGCACATTTGATCAGAGTCTGCAGAAATAAAATGCACTTGCTTAAGCACCAAGCGCCTCATGAGGCCGGACGGGGTGCCCGCGGCGACGGGGCCCCTGCCCACTCCTGCCCCGGGGTGCACGTGAGGGCTCAGTCCCACCGCAGGGACACCCGGCAAAAGAAGAGCGGCGGCGCGGCAAGTCCCCAGGGCCGGACGCCCCTTCCCCCTCCCCTCCTC
>NW_010205720.1:0-358 GCF_000695765.1 Mesitornis unicolor
TAAAACTGGGAGGGGCTGTTTACAAGGTCCTGTAGCCATAGGACGAGGGGCAATGGTTTTAAACTAGAAAAGGTTAGATTTAGATTAGACATTAGGAGCTGCTGAAACACTGGAACAGGTTGCCCAGTGAGGTGGTGAAGGCCCCTGACATTCAAGGTCAGGCTTGATGGGGCTCTGAGCAACCTGATCTAGTTGAAGATGTCCTTAGTCACTGTAGTGGGGTTGGACTAGATAACCTCTAAAGGGCCCTTTCATCCCAGCACATTCTATGACATAGGTTCCTGTGGTGGTGGCCCAGAAGGTGATGTGTGAAGAAAGGTACTGCTCTCTGAGAAGGACAGAGAAGCCTGAGAGGGAA
>NW_010205720.1:386-1655 GCF_000695765.1 Mesitornis unicolor
AACAGGGCATTGGCACAAGATTTGATCTGGCTCTGTGTTTCTGCCAGTATCAGTCAGAACTGGACAGTGGAAGGAGCAATTGTCTCCAATTACCCAGTGGCTGAAGGGAAGCACCAGGCTGAATGAGCTGTGCTTGGTGGCTTGACTGAGACCAGTGTTGAAATGCACTATACAGACAGTGATGCATAACCCAAATGGAAATCATAGAATGGTTAGAGTTGGAAGAGATCTTAAAGATCATCCAGTCCAACCCCTCTGCCATGGGCAGGGACACCTCTCACCAGACCAGGTTGCTCAAAGCCCCATCCAACCTGGCCTTGAACACTTCCAGGGAGGGGACATCCACAACTTCCCTGGGCAACCTGTGCCAGTGTCTCACCACCCTCACAGTAAAGAATTTCTGATGTCCAATCTAAATCTCCCCTCTTCCAGTTTGAAGCCATTCCCGCTTGTCCTATCACTACACACCATTGTAAAATGTCCCTCCCCAACTTTCCCATAGAGCCCCTTCAGGAACTGGAGGTCTCCCTGCAGCCTTCTCTTCTCCAGGCTGAACAACCCCAACTCTCTCAGCCTGTCCCCATAGGGGAGGTGCTCCAGCCCTCTGATCATCTTTGTGGCCCTCCTCTAGACCCGCTCCAACAGCTCCATGTCCCTCTTATATTGGTGGCCCCAGAACTGGATGCAGTACTCCTGATGGCGTCTCATGACAGCAGAGCAGAGGGGCAGAATCACCTCCCTTACCCTGCTGGCCACACTTCTTTTGATGCAGCCCAGGATGCAGTTGGCCTTCTGGGCTGCAAGCGCACATTGCCAGCTCATGTTGAGCTTCTCATCCACTAACACCCCCAGGTCTTTCTGCTCGGGACTGCTCTCAAGCCATTCTCTGCCCAGCCTGTATTTGTGCTTGGGATTGCCCTGACCCAGATGCAGGACCTTGCACTTGGCCATGTTGAACTTCATGAGGTTGACATGGGCCCACCCCTCCATCCTGTCCAGTTGCCTCTGGATGGCATCCCTTCCTTCCAGCGTGTCAACCACACCACCCAGCTTGGTGTCATCCATATCTTGATGAGGGTGTACTCGATCCCACCGTCCATGTCACTGACAAAGATACTGAACAGCACTGGTCTCATACTCATGTGAAACAGCTGCTGATTCAAGGCAGCATAATGTCTTACTCTGTTCTTGAAATAATAGTACCAGCTTCATAATCTGATGTCTTTGATGCTTGATTTCAACTGGCTGAAGGAAAGAAGCCAGAGAGTC
>NW_010205721.1:0-740 GCF_000695765.1 Mesitornis unicolor
CTGAGAGAGCTGGGGTTGTTCAGCCCAGAAAAGAGAAGGCTTGGGGGAAATCTTGCTGCAGCATTTCAGTATATAAAGGGGGCTTGCACAAAACATGGAGAGAGGCTTTTTACAAGGTCCTGTAGTGATAGAACTGTGGACAATGGCTTTAAACTGGAAGAGGCAGTTTTTTATTACATAAAAGGAAAATACTGTTTACTATGCAGTTAGTTAGATACTGGAACAGTTTGTGCAGAGAAGTTATGGGTGTTCCCTCATTGACCATGTTCAATGACAGATGAGCAACCTCATCTTGTGAAAGATGTCAGTGTCCATGGCAGAGGGGTTGAACTTGGGTGATCTTTAAAGGTCGTTTCCAACCCAGGCCATTTTATGATTCAGTGATTCTATAACAACCTGATATGGTTTTTGGTGTTACCTTGATGATCTATGAAAAGTTAAAAATGAAGTAATGACAGTTTCTCATTATAGAAGATTATATAATTTAGAGAAACAATTACACTGTCCCAGAAACTTCCTCCTTTTCTCCCCTTGATATCGTTCCTCTAGCTAAGGCAGGTTCACACGGTTCAAAAAACCAATTAGGTATCTCTCTAGGGACAAATCTATGTTGAGATGTAGAGTACTTTCACCACAGACTAATTTCTCCATAAGCACCCTGAGTGAAAACACACAGGGCTCCCACAATAAATATTTAACAAGTCACTTGGAAATAATGGCTCTGTGCATGTCTCCTTCAT
>NW_010205722.1:0-15709 GCF_000695765.1 Mesitornis unicolor
CCACAGCGCGGCCGGGTGGGCCTTCGCACGCACAATTGTCGTCCTGTGGCGTCTTCTGGGAAGGTTGGGATCAGCCCTAGCACCGGGACCATAACGAGCCTTGAGTGTAGGGGTGAGCCGCGGAGCCGGCGGCCGCTTCGCTGGGGGGGAAGCCAGTGGGCCCGGGCTGCGCTGACTGGAGCAGGGAGCGCTGGCGAGGAGGCAGGCTTCTCATCCCTCTCGTGTGTGTTTGTCCCTCCTCTTTTACATTGCGTCTATATATAACTTCCCGAATACTCGGGTAGGAAAATGACAGAGCCCTGTAATAGTTCAGGGCCTGTTCACCTAATAACTCTAATAACAGGCAGTAGTGATAATTTGCCCTAGAAACCATCTGCTGGCTGGCTCACAAGTACCTGGGCTGTTTTTGGAAATGTAGAAAGTCACTTCAACAGTGGCCTGTGAGGAAATAAATATTAGTCACGGCAGGAGCTAGCAGTTGGGTGATTAATGACTTGCATTCAAAGAGAATTGGATGAGTTGGCTTTGAAGTGCGGGTCTGAGGGTGTGGCTGTGCTGGTGACGGGAGGGCGCTGCCTCTTCTTTGCATGGGCACTGTGTAACTGGGTGACCAGCAGCGCCAGAGGGGAGTAAATTTGTGCCTTTTGGCAATAAATAGTTACTAGGTGGGTGTCATGTAGAGGCATGCCCTCCTTTTTCCCCTCGGCTTGGGTGCTCTAGCTGCTGTGTGGTGACTCAGGTCAAGATGCTGATCAGGCCAAAAATTAGTAGTTTCTTTTTGTAACTAGTTTTTTGTCTGTCTGAGCTTTCCTGGGTCACTAAAGTACTACTCCTGACTTAGAGTAATGGTTGGCTTACCTGCCCTTCCCCCTGCCCCTTTTGTGATAATTTAGTGAGTGTCATCCAAAACTCTCGCAGTGGAGGATGGCAGTCTGAAGTGGTTGGGTTTTTTTTGCCCCACTGAGTCTGGAAAAGAATATTTAGACAGCCTTAGCATGATGCTGTAAGGTTTCAAATAATACTTTATACAGGTTGTTATCCCTTGTGTTTAAAGAGGACTGAACTCATCTGGACAGAGATTTTTCCATTGTTACATGGCTATGTATGCTTCTAGCCCTTCATGTGCACAATGATACAAATATCATCAATGTGAGGCCATAGTGTACTTTACAGTTTTACCGATATGAATCTATGTTTTCTAGTAAAGAGTAAAGGAAAAGGTTGTGTAGGTCAACTTCTGCAGAGATTAATGCTGACTATCTCCCCATATGCTCTCCAGGATGAGATTCCCAAACTGTCATGCATACAAGTCATAAGTGGTACATAGCTAGCTGTAAAACTGGAAGCTGCTGTTGGCAGTATTCAGCAGAAGGGAGAGGAGGAGGACAGTTTAGAAATCCTTGCTTTAGCACACTTACGAGTGTACAGCAGAAATAGGAATACCAAATTAGCATACAGGTGTGACTTGGTAAAATGTTCTCTATTCAGGAAGAGTAAGTGCTTAGTTTTCAACAGCTAAAGTAAAACTTGTATTTGCACATTTTCCTGAACTGTTTTTTATATGCACTTTGCAAATAAGTTATATTAGATGCTTAACATTACTTTAGCTATTTTTTTTACATTGCCACTAGAAAACTAGTTTAATTCTTCCTGTATAACAACAAACACCTGGAATTAATAAGCTTTAAAACCTCAAATTATTACAGCTAGAAAAAATATATATGTCCCAGATCCCAACTCATTTGTTTCTTGTATGACTAAGAAAATACCGAAAAATTAAACCAACCTATAGAAAAACAGTAAAACCATTATTATAGGTATAATGGATATAGGATCTGTTTTGAGAGGTCAAAAATTACAAACTGGGCCCTATAGTATGAAACTTTCAGAAGCAGCTTTCTTACAGAAATGTGGCATAATCCAAGTAAGGAGTCACCAGTTATATTTAATGTACTCCTGTATTTATGATCTGTTCCTATGCACTTGCAAAACATCACATATACATATGTACTATACTATACACTGAGACTAGTGACACCTGAAGCAAAGATTTTTGTAATCATAAGTCCATTCTTACTTAAAGAAAAAAGCTAAAGTTGATTAGAGAATGGATCTCCAAAATGGCAATAGATACAATTATGGATAGGTATATATGTATAAACATTGCTACCAATCTAATTTAAAATGCAGACATTTTTGTGGGTGCAGCCTTTGTGCCAATTAAATCTCTTCAGAGTCCCAAAACAAAATCTAAAAAAGCTGTGTTGTGGTAACTGCAATCAAAGTGTGTTTAAATTTGCTTAGTGCTCTTAGAAGTGAATGCATTAATAGAAAAGCTAATACGCGTAAGTGAAAAAGGGTGGAGTTCTTGTGCCAGTTCTACTTTTGCAGACATAACAGAATGTAATCTTGCTTATTGCAATGTCAAAGACAACAAAGTCAACTTTGAAAATGTTTGAAATTTGCTCTAATTGTTCAGAGTAGATATAAACAGAAAAAATGATTGAGGAGTTATCTCCTTCTGCTCTGCTCCTCTTTATCCATCTTATAATCTTTTAAATAGTGATAATCTCTTCTATACACAACCTTTCTGCTGTAAAGTATTTTATACTTTAAAGTCCATTCCAAGCAGAAAGATAATGTATTAAGTGTTAAAACAAGCAGCTCGGATGTTTCTTTTTACCTTTCTTCTCCCTTCCTTTCCCCTCCCTCCCTCCCTGTACCCCAAATTAGAAACCCATTTGATGAGTTTTATCCTGTAATTACATCATAGGTCTGATTCTTCACAGTCATGTGTCTAGCCATTTACACAGTGGGTGTACCAAGCTTGCAGTCAGTGTCAGGCAACAGGAACAAACACGACCATGAAGCTATGAATAATGGTGTGTGTGACAGTTGTTGCTAATAGTCTTACCCTTGGGAGATAGTGGAATGAGTTTTGACTAGCAATTTTATACCTCTTTTTTTCCCCCACTTGTTTTAAGATTCACTTGGCTCTTAAAGAGGTGTATACAGTAGATACCCTTACACTAAATTCAGGCTAGTGCTAGGTTACAGAGAGTGTTGAAACTGGAACAAGATTTCATGCAAAATTTTTTCCTTCACAATACTTGATGATAAAGTAAAATGTTTTAAATTAGCAATACCATTACTGTTGTTGCTGTGATGTTGTCTGTAGCCAGACTCAGCACTAGTGAACAGACAGCTTACCAGGCTACATACCAAGGGTAGTAGAAATGTTCTGATTTCAGATTAGCTGGTTGTATTAGGGCAAATCCACAAACACAGCTGTTCACAGCAACTATTCTGCCATGTAATGCTTCAGTCTTGATGTTGGAAGAAGGCTAGGAATAACATCATGGAGAATTATCTTTAATTACTGCTATCAAATTTGCCTATTAAAGATGATCCCATTTTGGTTAGAGGATATCAGTCATGATAGAAATGGTAGTGGCTGACGGGAAGGGTGCGCCTTGTGGCCTGTAACCGCTGGCAAAGAGGCAGTATGCACAGCTTGATGTGGTGCTGTCAGACTGTCAACATGCAGACCAAGAACCAGTCGTGTCCCAGTGTGATCCCTAAGAAACGCGCTTGCTGACTTCAGCAGGTTGCGTGTTGGGTATGTGAGGTTGAACAGGTAATTATAAATGATTCTGTAAGGTTATTGCAGCCTAAGAACGACTTGTGAAATGGAAGTACGGACATTGCAGCCTCTAAAACTTACAATTTTTTATTAAATATACTTTTTTATAAGTAGTGGTAGAACTGCAAGAATTAAGAAATTATATTTTTAAATAGGTATTATTGAGTGAGTGTCTGAATTATTAAGCTTCTTTGGCATTGCTACGGAAATGCACATATGTGGTTTCTGTAAGCTAGGAGTTTTCTCAGAGCATCGCTTTGGAGGGGAGTATGTTCTTCCTGTGTCAGGGTGATATAAAAGTACAAGAACAGTTACATAATTACTGTCTTTGGAATTCTTTTATTAATTTGTAATCAGAAAGTGCTGAGGCATTTAAAAGGGAAGAAAACTGTTTACTTTCACTCACGACTACTAGAATCAGTAAACTTGGTAAAGCTTTGTATGACACTTTACTTGGATTGCTGTGATTTTTTTTATATGGCTAAAAGTTAAAAAAGGAAAAAGGCAGAGTAATAACTAATTGAGCTCATTTACTGCTGAAATCTGTACAACCAAAAAGGTGCCCAATGAGAATCAAATGTGGTACCTAACAGTTGTTTCTCTTAACACATGGATGCTACTGTTTTTATTTCCTGAACGTAGCTTTGACCTAATGTAGCTCAGTGAAGGAGGAGGAAAAAAAAAATCTCTCATCTTCCGCCCAATTCCACTGGGACTCCAACCAGGCAACAAATCTGTCCCTTTCCTGTGGTCTGTGAGAGGCAAAACCACTCAGCTACCTTGACACTCATGGCTAGTTGGTTTGTTTTTTCTTTTTCTCTTGTTCCTTTGGTGTCTTCTGAAATTCCTTTTTTTTTTTTTTTTAAATCTGGTTTTCACGCTGGCTACTTTCATGTTCTGCCTGCCTCCTGGAATTGCAATCCTGCTAGGGGGTTGTAGCTGACTTTTCTTCCCAGGTGTGCTGTGCAATACTGCCGAATTCCAGTGTTTTCTACTTCCTGACTTTCCACTGTTGTCAGGTTGTCTGTTAAGAGCCCAAATATCCTGCTGTAGTAGATATTTTCCATTATGAATTTTAAAATATATGGAATAGGTCCTACCCTCTTTCAGTAAGTGAAATCTGTGTGCTATATCTTTTATGGCCACTAGTGCCTGATATGTTTTCTAAGGAAAACCCTAAGCATAATTTTATGAATGTAACCTTTAAATAGTAGAGCTAGCTTAGCTGCACTGAAAAATAAGTGTATGGTGGGAAATTTACACTCAAAAAAAACACTTTGTACAAAAATAAAATACAATGTTGTTACCGTTATGGTACCTGTTAGTGCTTTATTTGCATTCCAGTTCAGAGGAAAATGGACATGACTCTAGTTTTCAAAGTGTGCATTCAGGTATAAGGAGTTTAAATCAGTTAGCAAGACAGTTTCACTAAGTCTGGAGGAAAAGAAATAGTAAATTGTGCACTTTTCCTTTTGAACTATGCTCCATTGGAATGACCAGCTGACTTTTTTTTCACTCTGCTTCTACATGTGAAGAAAGAACTGAATTTTCATAAAAGCTTGTTTGTTTTGAGTGTACACATGATTTATTAGCAGAGCATGAATAGACTTCAGTTTCCCATCTTTTGGCAGTGCTTTCAGTTTCCACTGAAGCCCATGTGTGTCTGAATGAGACTGGCAGTAAGTGGGAGAGATGGCTCTGTTAGAACAGTAAAATTCTGGTGTCGTTTAATCACAGCAGAATTGTTTGGAAGGAGTGGAAGTGAAGATGGATGAGGAGAGAAAAGCAAGGGAATAGCTTAGGAGACTACCAGACAGAGGGGTTTTTTTCCTATATATCTTATTTGAAACATCATAATCCCGTTTTCACTGATTTTTTTAGATAGTTTCTCTGTTTCCCTTAACTTACTGAGAAATTGCATGTTTTTGAGAAATTTTTTATGATTACTTTAGGGAGCAGGTGTGAACAGTGAGTACACTGTATAAAAAGTGGCTGTGGAAAGGATGTCTCAAATAATTTTATTGTAACCCTTCAGTAATAGATAGTGACCCTCGATGGTGTTGGAGATTTTGATTAAGCGTGCATGGTAAGGTCTTCACAAGCTGACTGCATAGAACTCTGTTACATTTAATTCTCCTTTGGCATAACTTAATTTGTTTATAGTATTTTCTGAGTAGCTTTACAAGATGTGTGGCTTACAGTTCATTTGAAAACATTTTCAATATGTATCCTATGTATAGAATGTATAAGCCTAGTGTAGAACAATACTCCTCTATTTCAATATATATTAGAAACATGGAAAAAGCAACAATCATTTTAATAGTTGCCTTACACTAAATGTGTATATACATTTAGCAATAAAAACTAGACTCCCACAAAGATTTTTTAGGTTGATCCTATGTGTAGTTCCCATTTGAAATCTCTGGTGCTATAGACATGATTTAACTTCAGTGTATATACTTGCTTTTCTGGATTTAGAATGTCACATAGGATACTTGTTTTTGAAGAAATAACCTGGATTATTTCTTTCTTCTAGAAAATCTCAAAAAAGAAGTTACCTACAAATGGTTTATACCTTTGGTTATAACCTCTGGTTATTCTGTCCTCATATGGTATTCTTGCTATATAGTTAGAACACAGCTCTGTTAAAGCATAAGGTGTTATCTTGGCTGTCTCACCTGGGCAGGCAGCAGTTGTGGTTCCACTTGTTGGCACAAAGAATAGAAATGTTCATCATTACCTTGGGTGTCAGAAACAGAGTCCTCTCTTTGTGTTAGCTGGCATAGTTGAATATGGACAAAGGAAGGGGGCAAGTAGGCTGAAACTTGCTGTTCAGGGAATGTTTGAGCCTTAGTTGCGATGGCAACTGTCCTGGAAGCAGTCTGAGACAGACCAAGTACACCTGGGACTCCCACTTCTGCACAGTACTTCATAATCCCCCATAAACGGCGGTTTCTCTTAACAATGACAGTACAGTCCTTACAGATGATAATTTACTACACGAGGGAAGAATTGGCTGGAGGAAGAGTATGCTAGTAGGCACCATGTTGTATCAAGGGAATCATTATATGAAACGACAGAAGTAACCCCTGGAGCAGGGACTTGTAGAGGTATTTACCTATTGGTTTCGTTTTGGTCTGGCAAGTCTTCTCTGTTTGTGTCAAGCTCTTTCCTCCTTTTCCATTTGTGCTTAACAGAAAGGAAGCAATTGCCTGATTGGAGAATGTAGGGTAACAGAACAGATTTCATTGCGATGACCTCTGTGTTGATACAGGTCTAGCTTGTTCAGCTGAATATTATGCTATGCATAGGGCTGCTGTTTAGATGGAGTACTTGAGAGTCTCTGTTGCAGGTGGTAGTATGCTCTTTCAGAAGTGGAAAAAGTGGTAAGTCATGGTCATCAGAAGAGATGGGGAAGCAAAAACTGGCTCAGTAAGAAAGTGTATCCAAAGTATGACACACTGCCATGTTTTATTCTCTTTTACCACCTAGGTCTTAAGTGGTATTGTACTGCTGTAATTAGGAATACTATTTGAGTGAAGAGATGAACTGATAGTGGGATACTTAAGCACAGACAGAGGAAAAATAAGACTTATAAATGCTATTTATGTTGTAGTAGGTCATAGGAGTTCTAGTCAGAGGTCAGGATGTTACAGTGGAAATGCAGAATGAAGTGATGAACTGTTTTAGTTCAGTCAGAATAAGTTTTAGATATCTTAAGATTAGGCAAGCAGTAACAAATAAAGCTTTGATATTATTACATTGCTCTGATTTAATTACTTGAGAGCCCAGTCCCACAGAAATATCCTTATTGCTGCTAGAGAGCAGGTTTCCTGTGTTATCCACAGAACATTAAGAACCATCTGCATGGAGATGCTCTGTGTCTGTGCTTCTGCTGGCTCTTTAATCATGGAAGGGAGGCACGTTGTGCTTCCCAGGGCCAACACCCTCTTGTAACCACTGACTACCTTTGTGGCTTCTTGCAGAGCAGACAATGTCAGTAATATAGAAACCTTTTCACTACCTTGTTTTCTTGCTCCAAGTTCCACTGATCTGGTAGGAGCTCTTTGTTCTTTCTTGTCTTTTTTCTGGCTAGCCATGGTTTTTTCTTGTTCAGGTTGCACAGGGCAGTAGTGCTTATTTTAAAGTATTTGCATCAGTAATGTCAAGGGCAGCTGTTCCCCTGGGGCTTTAGTTTATTGTGGAGCTGGGCAGAATGAGCATCTGAGAGCCATGACTTACTCCAGTTCATACAAACTCCTCAAGAATGGTAAAGTCCTTATATATCCTGCATGTTTGGCTGAATTACAAATAATCCCAGAGGAGCTGTTGTTTCATAGGTTTACTTAGTTTAATTTGTGTTGAACTTCAAAGTATGTGGAGATGTTCTGGGGGATAATGTGCTCTAGGCAAATTCTCCTGAGGGAAAACCTGAGTTAGTCAAGAAAATGAGCAGAAACATTTCTAAACTACTCCATTTCATGGTATTTTCTGGCCCTGTTCCATCCAGTGTTTCCTTTGAAATTATATCACCCGATATGTGCAGGAAGGTTTTATACTTTATTGGTATGTTTTCACTGTCTTTTTAAGTTTTAAATTGCTGGGAGGATTCTTCCTCTTAGGTGTAAGCCTAAGCCACCACTTTTTCACAGCTCTGGCAACTGTCATAGCCTTCTTCCTTCTTGACACCTGGCTGTTCCCTGAAAGAGCGCTTCCTTAGCTTGGGCTCCAATCTGTATTGAGCCTGAAATCTTAATTTCTATGTATCTTACTAGTTGCTGCAGGAAACAATATTGCTTTGGCAAGGAACTGTACAAAATGACCTTGTCCTAATGGGTCACATGCCAAAAAGAAAACAGGAACACTGAAATGGGACTTCTGCATGGCTCAAAGCTTTGAATAATTTGGTTAAAAACAAAACAACCCCACATAATTTCACATGAAAATTTCTAGGCTTATGTTTTGTGAGAATGGTGTGTTAAACTTAGCCAATTTTTTCACAACTTGGCTTTATACCCAGGTCAGCTGAGTTGTATTAAGAATTAGCACAGATTTAATCCGCTGAATTGGTTAGCAGATAGAATCTGATGAGTGCTTCATATGCATTTCATACACTTCTTTGAAAAGAAAATGCACGTTAGTGGAGTCTTGACCATAGAGCACAAAAGTCTTCTTTCACACTACAATACTTCAGACTTAATGCCAGAGGGTTAGAAAATATACGATGATCTGGGTTGCAAACTTTCTAACCAGAGATTTTTTCAATAAAGCAACTAAAAAACATATGAAGTGCTAAATTGTTTATGTTATTTACTGTAAATTTAATTCATTCCAAAACTTGGAAATATATTTCAAAACTTGTAATCTGAATTCTTTTGATCTAGGGACTGTCATGCTGGATTTTTTTGCAGCCAAGTTACAAATCCCAGAAAAAAGGTTTGCATGGAAAGTTCTTGGCAGATCTCTCTTGGAACAGCACAAACGAAACTGCTTAACAAGGAGGCATTCATTATTTCTGTCTTGTTACCCTCTGTTGTTACAGAGTCACTAGCTGGAAGGTTACAGTCATCTTTGAATCTTTCTAATAAAAAGCATAGGGGAGCAGTCATTCAGGGGTGGTAGTGAGAGATATGTTGGATTTTTGAGGCTTGCTTTCTTTTTTAATAGCTGTTGTTTTGTCAAGCTCAGCTGGTGCATTGTCTGCACATCCTTATAGCAAACAAAGTTTAGGAAACTAACTGAATTTCAGAAGGACAAACCTGTTTGCTTGATTTCACCGGTCTGTGGTCCTGAATTAAACCACAGATAGTCAATGTAGTGCTACCATGTCATGAGAAGTGGAGGTTTCTCTGCTTATTTGTAACAACTGATTGATAGATACTGCAAGTGATCCACAGGAGCAAAAGCTCAAGACAGAGTGAAAGGATTTATATTTTTTGAATGTTGTGATGTACTCTCATCTCTTTTGGTTATCTTGAATACCATAGCCTCATGTAACTGGTGTTTATTAGTATTTTCATTTATTCAGTGCTTTCAGGTCCTCAGTTTTATTCACTCCTTGACTGTATTTCCTGGTATGTCTAGCTTAAAAGAGAAAACAAAATGTTCTTTCTTTTATGCAATAAAAGTTAATTACACATACTGAGTTTTAGATTTATCCTTTAGGACAAAAGTGCCTCAGTTTTCTGTTTTCATATTTAATAGTATACTTCCTTAGAGAGGTTTGTAAGAACAACATTTATGAGAAAAGTCCATACAGTATCCAGTGTTTGGTACAGTGCCATTCTCTGATTGATCAGAGGAGCCAAGTCATGTTCTGAGAACATCTTCATCTCATTTTAGGTAGGTGGAAGTTTGGCTGGACTTACATGAGGGAACGGAGTGGAAGCTGTTTTCAAATAAGTAATTTCTTCTTCTTAGGTTTGAACTTGGGGGGACATTTTTACTTGATGGGCTGGTATTAGCAAGGGCTGATTTAGCTGGAATTGAAGTAGGAGCTCAGTCATTTTGTCTGAACTGGGTTTCTTGGAAGGACATAATAAGAGAGCTACCTGAGAAACCTGTGCATAGAGACAAGCTTTGACATGGTAAGTATCCAGAGGTGGACTGTTAAGGCTTAAGGTAAGGCCAGTTTTGGATTTACAAAGACTTGGTCCCCTCCTTGATTCCTTCATTGTCTTTGGGACATCCATGGGGCTCTGGTATTCCCAGATTGGGATATAGTCTAAAGGCTTTTACTCCTTCACAGATTAGGGACTTTATGCCAGAAGACAGGTATAAATAATGCTGAGACATGCTATTCAGTCCTGTTACTTTGTTATTCTTCAGTCATGGTTTTTTGTCTCCATAGGATGACTGCTACACGTTTCTGTAAACAGTAGCATTTGCCTGGAAGGGCAGTTCATCTCTGCCGTGAGTGAATATTCAGGTGTGAGGATGAATTTAGTTAAATGTATCATCAGATTAATGCTATTGTTTTTCATTGATGAAGCAAGAAAAATAAATAAACAAATGGAATTACTGGAGTTTTAAGGTATGTTTTCACTTGCAGGTTACACAGGTGTTTTGAGTAGTATATTGCTTCAGTAATGACTTGGTCATGACACATTTAGCTATATTGAAATAAATTTTTGGAAAAGTTCTACCGTTTAGGAAGCTACTTTAGTTCATTTTTACATATAAATGTTTTGAAAAATATTTTCTAAAGAATTAAAAGGGTAGAACAGTACTTGAAGTGTTAGTTAAATGTCTCAGTGAATCATTTCTGAGGCTGACAGCACCATGTGATGCAAACCATTTGTCCAGTACATAATCATTCTTCCATTTCAAGTTTCAGCATGGTAGCTTTCTACTGATAGGTTTTACCCTGAGGTAGGTGTTGTCCATACTAGTGCAGCCAACATAAACACTGTATTCTATATGACAACTCATGGGGCAGAAATATAGTCATGCTAAGACCAGATTCAGATTGCTTCTTTACCACTATGTTATTTTTGAGACCTAATGAAAACCATGGCCTCCCAGGTGATAGAAAAAAGAAGGCTTTGGGCTATTGCAAATGGCTATACATTATTTAGTAGGGAGGAACTGGCAGGAGACTTTAGCCCTGCTTTTCCAGATTCCCAGGTTTATAGGTTTTAGAGTTTTTGAAAAGGAGATTATTTTAGAAAATTGGCATTAACCATAGCAAATGTTAACAAACTTTTCATTCTTTTCTGTGCATGGCAAGTAACTAGGGATGAAACACATCTAGGGAAGGAATAGTGAAATCAATGCACATATTTGGAGATAAGTAAAAAACTGATTGCCTTTTGAAATTAAAGCTGTCTGGTATACTTTCCTGTTAAAAAAAGTCATGGACCAATGACCTACTTGGTGACCAAGTATTTCTATTGCATTAGCATCCTTTTGGAAAGGATTGTAGATGAAGGTGTAACTCTTTTGGTAAACTAAGTCACAATTCTTTTATTCTCTATTTTGCTTAGCAGTCACATACAATGTCTTTTTTAGTATGTGACAAAGATGCCACATTAGTGAAATTAATATCGGAGACCTGCAGTGTGAGTCAGTGGAAAAAAATATCCACAAGGAGTATTTTTTAATTAAACTATCAAGACTTCATTGAATACTCTGTACACAAAAAGTGATGTTTGAGAAATTTAAAAATCTGTAGGCTAGAGCCCAGCAGGAACAGTCACTTAGAGCAGCAGTGAGGACTGACATGAAGGAAGTTTTTGAGACCTGAACCCTGGAGCTGCAGAGCCACCAAGGCCACTGTGTGCAGACAGGGCAGGGGCTGGAAGGATCCTCTGCTTTGTGACAGAAGCCAATGGCTTCCAAAGGCAACAGTTGCAGCTGGCAGTCACTCGGGAGTGGGAACATCCTGAATTTGGCTTCTACTCTGACAGCAGTGAGTTGGCTTTTTGTAGATGTAGTTATAGCCTTTCCATGTCCTTTAATAATTTTTATGTGATGGATTCTACTAGACCAATTTAGGACTTCATGCAGAGTCAGAATAGGAACCAAATGTAATATAGGGATGTATGAAGGTTAAACCCAATGGTTAGTATTGGCATAGATTTTAACAAAATGACTGGTAAAAAGTCTGGTTTCTAGCAGCTCTCTTGCATGTTTTCCAGACCATTGTTATTACAGTGGTTTCTGTTTTCAAAACTAGCAATGCTGGTAGGAGTTTTAGAGCTAGAAAATGAAATTTATTATCCATTTACTCAAAAGGCTTATGATGTAAATGTTTCCTTCAGTCTTTCACAGTAATGGATTATAACTCTGCTTCTTCCACCTGTCTCCCTGTAATGCAAAGGCAGTGTACCACAGCATAAACTGTTATGTTTCTCGTACTTGCTGATTAATTAGAAAGGTCTTAATCTGTTAAGAAGTGATATAATTTGAAAGCGTGTTTATTGAGGGGGCAGGTGGTAATACACATCAAACACAGGTCATCTGGCAAGCTGGGACTTAATGGTGCCTGTTGTCTCATGTGGGTTTTCTTTTCTTCCTCTCCCATCCTTTTGTGTGGGACCCCAGAAGGGGAGGGGAAAAAGACTTCAATTTCATTAAGTGCACCTTGCAGGAGTGTTACATTGTTTTTAGAATAGATGTCAGTCTCATACGTCTCTATCAGCCTCATTAATTGGAACACAAATCTAAATGGCAAACTGGTAACCAGTTTTCAAATAGAATGCTTTGTGTCCTCTCAGGGAAATAGATTATCAGGAAATGAGAGAATTTTTAATTCTTAAGTCTGTACCTCTAAGTTTTATGTCAAGGTATATTTAATCCTGTTAATTTCCACCTGAATTCTCCAAGAATCTGAGTTCTGGGTTTACTGCTTACTGAAGTCCCTGGAAATTTGCAATTGTGTTTGTGATCTTTTGATCAAATCCTTGTTCTGTAAGTCTCAGAGACTTAACAGAGATGTTTAAGTTGGTTTAAATGATTCTCATACCTGAAAATCCTTCCTTTCAATTGAAAAAGTTACTCTGTATCTTGTATAAAGAAGTTGGTAATTGTTTTTACTGTATTTTTTACAGTTGTGCTAAGGTTATGGTGATATTAAATCAGAGTCCATCAATTCTCAAAGTATTATATGCAGTATTTGAGCATATAATCACATACATTATTTATGTTAATTTTTGCATGCTTTGCCCTGTACAGCTATTTCCCTATGGACTAGTGGCATTTAATGCCAGAGCTTCAGGGCAGGACTATTGGGGTTTGTGGCTTGAGTTTTTTGGTGGTGTTTCGTTTTGGTATTTTTTTTGGGTGGGGGGGTGGGGGCGGGTGTGTGGGTTTTTGTGTGTTTTATTTTGGTGTTTGGTTTTTTTAAAAATAACACCTCAGTAATATGCTTTAAGAATTCAGATTTAATTAGATTTTTTTTAATTTGGATTTTACCACAGATTTCTGCAGGGACTGATGTCAGCCAGTATTTCCTTAGAATATGGCTCTTCAAGCAAAGAGAATGCTCAGGAAGCCTGGAAATCTTAGTCAAAGACTTCTTTTACTGATAATTTACTTTCAAAAAGCTTAGGAATCACCTATTTGGATTAAGAAAAATGAGAAAAACTAGTCCTCAGAATAAGTATGTTGTGTGCAATATCTGTACTAAATCAGGACACTTTGTATGAATATTTGCAGAATTGACTAGTTAATGTTTAGCCACCTTTATTTGTTTTTAGATTACCTGGATTTTTCCTGTTTGGTTCCTTTAAAGCTGTAATTTAGAAACCAGTGGAGGCAGTGACTCACTGATTAGTTCAATCAAAGAACTATTCATTAAGTACGCTTTGGGTTAGAGCTGTTGTTGATTACCTACCTACAAATCTGCTGAGTGGCTTCAGAACCCCAAAACATTAAAGAAACAAAAATATTTAATTTCATAGCATTGGGTAGAGCAGACACAGGTGCCAATCCCCAAGTAAACATGTTTTGACTTCTATGCCTTCTGAATGGAAAGACATTTCCTCTCCCTTCCACCCAAGCAGTGGATTACTTGGATTGTGGCACACTTAAATAAAAATAATATTCAGGGAATTATTTTTATTCTTTAAGTGACATCTTTATAAACTTCATGCTCTTCCTCAGTTTAGAATAATGACACATAGGATACATATTTAAAATAATTGATAGCATAAAGAGAAACCAAAACTATTCCTTGTGATGAGACACATTCTTTTGAGGCACACTTTCACATCTGTCAGGACTGCCACTTGCCACTTGAGGGAGCGATGCATTAGGTGCCATTTGGGCTCCATTCTCAATAGTTTTGCATACTCTGGGAGCTCAGTCTAAGTGGAAAATTTAGACATTGCATGATGGTATTTTGGCTACACAGGAAATTTAAAATGCACACTATTAAAATGTTTTCGACACTGACCTTTTGGGATATATTTATCTGTTAATCAAATCACTGTGTGGATCTCAACAACACTTTGCTTGCGAGATTCGTGGAAGCCTACAGGTTGTGTTCTGGTTCAGGTTTTAATTAACCTGTATCGCTGTGGAGAGCCAAGGCGTGTGCTACAGTCAAGTAACTGTTTGAAATGCTTGTGATACCATCTCTGAATTAGTATGCAGAATGCCTGTTTCGTATGTGTTTAGTGTGCCAGGAGTAGAGGGATTTCTGTCTCCTGCTTTAATCCGATCTTGTTTTACTGAATTATTTATTATTTGCAAGTGACGGGAAAGGTTGGTTTATGCTTCTAACAAATGGCTGTGAGATGTTATAGGGCAAAGCAACTGCTTTTAAATGAGGGCAGGAATCCAAGATGCTACACTTGCTTTCTGTAGATTTCATACATGAGTGAATATGGAAAAATGTTCTTGATGTAATTTAAAATAAACCAAAGAGTGGGATACCTTAGCATTAATAACTTGTGTTTGAATCGTTGTTTTCATTAATTATTTGAGTTTTAATCAATAATTACTATCTTCTTATTCTAAGAGAAATTAGCACAAAGTTGAAATAATCTGTTGCTATTTTATGTAGTAAGTTTGTGTCAGTATGTATTGGTCCTTTAGTACATGTGGGTTTGTGTGTGCATTGTTACATTTCTGTAGCTCCTAGTATTTATTTTAGAAGTTAACTCTGAAGAGGCATATTAATCATATAAGGGCTATAAATGGACAGGGGTTTCTAATAACAGTACATGATAATTTCCTAGACAGCTATTGTACTGGAACACATGCTGCATAGAAACAATGAGAAAATGGTAAATGCTTGGTGTTACCAACTAAATTAAATAATAATGGGACTATACAAAATACAGATGCAATGTTATTTTTTTCTTATCTTGTTTTTTTTATATACATGACCTGGAAGTGTTAAGATTTTCCATTATTACATCCTCAGCTAAATTGTCCAGAATGTGCAAAAATGACTGTCCTATTTGGTCATGGTTTTCTAACAGAACTTAAATCCAGGTTTATTCAGCCAGTGCTTGAAATACCTGGTTTTTAGAAGGAAGAATACCAAGTTAAAACCCTTGTGGGATATCTGAGAGCATCTTGTCTGCGGAGATTTTGCACAATCTGGTGAACACTAAA
>NW_010205723.1:0-1559 GCF_000695765.1 Mesitornis unicolor
TCCGGCCCCCTCCCGGTCCTGGCGCCCCCTGGTGGCCGCAGCGGGTCGGTGCAGCCCAGGGACCCCAAAGGGGTCCTGTCTTGTCCCCAATCTTGTGCTGTCCCCAACCTTCTCCTGTCCCAAAAAAGGTCCTGTCCTGTCCCCAACCCTGTCCTGTCCTCAACCTTCTCCTGTCCCAAAAAAGGTCCTGTCCTGTCCCCAACCTTCTCCTGACCTCAAAAGGGTCCTGTCCTGTCCCCAGTCCTGTCCTGTCCCCAAAAGGGTCCTGTCCTGTCCCCAACCTTCTCCTGTCCCCAAAAGGGTCCTGTTCTGTCCCCAAAAGGGTCCAGTCCTGTCCCCAACCTTCTCTGTCCCCAAAAGGGTCCTGTCGTGCCCCCAACCCTGTGCTGTCCCCAGAAGGGCCCTGTCCCCAACCCCCTCTTGACACCAAAAAGGTCGTGTCCTGTCCCCAACCCTGTGCTGTCCCCAGAAGGGCCTTGTCCCCAAAAGCGTCCTGTCCTGTCCCCAACCCTGCTCTGTCCCCAACCTTCTCCTGTCCCCAAAAGGGTCCAGTTCTGCCCCCAACCCTGTGCTGTCCCCAAAAGGGCCCTGTCCCCAATCCCCTCTTGACACCAAAAAGGTTTGGTTCTGTCCCCAACCCTGTCCTGTCCCCAACCCTCTCCTGACCTCAAAAGGGTCCTGTCCCCAGTCCTGTCCTGTCCCCAAAAGCGTCCTGTTCTGTCCCCAACCCCCTCTTGACACCAAAAAGGTCCTGCCCTGTCCCCAACCCTGTCCTATCCACAATCTTGTCCCCATCCCTGCCCTTTCCCAATGCTGTCCTGTTGCTGATCCCCACACTGTTCCTGTCCCCAGCCCTGCTGTGTCCCCAGCAGTGCCCTGTCCTGTTCCTAACATGGTCCCCAGCTCTGGCCCCATCCTCTCCCCAACCCTGTCCTGTCAAAAGTCTTGTCCCCACCCCTACCCCTGTCCTGTCCCCACTGTACCCGTGTCCCTTACCTGTACCAGTTCCTTTCCCTGTCCCCATCCCCATCCCTGGTTCTGCCCTGTCCCCTGCCAGTGTCCCTGTCCCCAGGCCCCTCTCTTTCCCCAACCCTGTTCTGTCCCTGTCTTGTCTCAAACCCTAATCCTAACCCTGTCCCTGTCCCCATTCTTGTCCCTGTCCCCATGCACATCCCTGTTCCCTTTTCACACCAGTATGGGGCAAACTGGGAGAGGGAACGAGGGCACTGGGACCAGTCTATGGGGGAACAGGGGCACTGGGGTTGGTAATGGGGGCACTAGGACCAGTCTGGGAGGGAATGGGGGCACTGGGATGAGAAATGAGGGTGCTGGGACCAGTCTGGGGTGGGGGGCAGAGGCACTGGGCCCAGTCTGGGAGGGAATGCAGGCGCTGGGATAGCAGTGGGGGCAGCCTGGGGGACCATAGGTGCATTACGGGTCATATGGGACATATGTGGGGGCTCTGGGGGGCTGCAGGGGTCCCAGGAAGGCTCTGGGGGTGCCAGGGGGACTCTGAGGGGACTCTGGGTCTCCTGGGGGTCCCAAGGGCGCTTTGGTGG
>NW_010205724.1:0-311 GCF_000695765.1 Mesitornis unicolor
CCCCCGCCCCCAGCCCCGCCCACGCCGCGTGCAGGGGGCGGAGCCTCCGCGCCACGCCCCACGTCCCCACCTGCGGACACGGACGGACCAGTACGGACCAGTACAAACCAGTATAAACCAGTATAGCCCCAGTATAGACCAGTATAGACTAGTACGGACCAGTATAAACCAGTATGGACCAGTATAAACCAGTATAAACCAGTATAGCCCCAGTATGGACCAGTATGGACCAGTATAGCCCCAGTATAGACCAGTATGGACCAGTATGGACCAGGATAAACCAGTATGGCCCAGTGCCCACTCCCAGTGCC
>NW_010205724.1:396-908 GCF_000695765.1 Mesitornis unicolor
AGCCTCCTCCCAGTGCCTCCCAGTATAAACCAGTATAACCCAGTACCCCAGGACCCATTCCCAGTGACTCCCAGTGCCCCCCAGTAACTCCCAGTATAGACCAGTATAGCCCAAGACCCACTCCCAGTATGGTCCAGTATGAACCAGGACCCCAGGACCCCCTCCCAGTCCCTCCCAGTGTCTCCCAGTAAAACCAGTATGGTCCCAAACCCCCTCCCAGTGCATCCCAGTAGCTCCCAGTATGGACCAGTATGGCCCAGAACCGCCTCCCACTCCCTCCCAGTATGGCCCAGAACTCACTCCCAGTGCCTCCCAGTATAAACCAGTATAACCCAGTACCCCAGGACCCACTCCCAGGGCCTCCCAGTATAGACCAGTATAACCCAGTATAGCCCAGTATGACCTAGAACCCCTTCCCAGTCCCTCCCAGTACCTCCCAGTATAACCCAGTACCCAAAGACCCACACCCAGGGCCTCCCACTATGGACCAGTATAACCCAGTATAACCCAGT
>NW_010205725.1:0-513 GCF_000695765.1 Mesitornis unicolor
AATCCATGATCTTTAACTGCGTTATGAACCTCTTTAATCATTTCTTAAGGCATTTGGGTGAATTTGGGAGGTCTTTGCAGACAATATAAAACTGGCATTGCAGCAAGCATAGCAATGTCCCCTTTTTTCATAGCCTTTAACTGACACTGTTCCATTACCGGACATAAATTTTCTGACTTAGAAGGCTGAATAATTTTTTTATTATCCGATTGATCAATCAGGGGGGCATCTATCAATGATCCAGGGTGTGGGGGTGCAGAAGGAGTTAAATGAGGTGCAAGTTTTTTTATTTGCATTTTCCAAAAGCTCATGTGCCATAGATGCCGCAGCAGCCATAGCCCGAACTGACGTTAATGGTGGGTATAAATCAGATTCCTTTGTTGAGAATGGGGTCAAAAGGACCATCAGGCCCCTCCTCACCACCAGCCTGATCATTCTCCCCCTGCAAATCATCATGCTCTGGAACCGCAGCAGCTTTTGTTTGTAGTAAATCTTCAGCTGGCTGCAATGCTT
>NW_010205726.1:0-3617 GCF_000695765.1 Mesitornis unicolor
TGGGGGAAGCCAGCTCCACTCATAGGGTTTCACAAAGTTACAGTGGTGCTTTCTGGGCAAAAATGAGGTCGTTTTCACCCAAAAGTGGCAGCGTGAAGGGCAGAAACCCACCCTCTTCAGCCTGCTTGTCCCCAGGGGTGGCTGAGGGCAGTGAGGCTGCTGGTGCCCCCCTCCTAGTCCCTCCTTCAGGCCACCCGGTTTGTCCTGCAGTCCGAGGCCCCACACGGCGAGCGGCACAGCAGATCCCCGAGGAGATCCTCGGGAACACGGAGCTGCGGGAGGCAGCGGAGGCCCTGCCCCGAAACTACAACTTCGAGATCCCCAAGACCATCTGGCGGATCCGGCAGGCTCAGGCCAGGAAGGGTGAGCGCCGGCCCCGGGGACGAGGGGTTTTGGGGCTGCTGAGCTCCCTGTTTGTGAGGGGACCCACGTAGGATGGGTTGTGGGGCTGGTGAGGCTGGGGCAGGAGTGGTGCTGAACTGCCCAGTGTGCCTTGGCATGTTTAGGCTCTGTCTTGACGAGCTCTCCTCTCCTCGAGGGGAGTTAATAGATCTGTATCTCTGGATTATAATCACATTGGACAGGACAGGTTGAGCTGTGTGGACCTGTCAGCCTTTGAGATGTGTCTGGGACGCCAGCCAGGTCCCTGCTGCTCTCCTCTCTCCCTGTGCTTTTCTGCCACGCTGCTGGGGCCGGGCAGGGGGAGCCTTACAACACCCGGCTGGGGGAGCTGGAGGGCCTTTTGAGGAGCTGGGCCATGCTACACCCTGGTGGGAACCTTCCTGGGGGGTTGCTTGTAGCCCCGGAGGGTTAGGAGGTGGCTGTGGTGGCTCTGGAGCAGGCCCTGCAGTGCTGCAGGACGGTGCCAGGGCTGTTTCCTTTCAGTGTGCACTGGCTCTCGGTGTGTGATGGGCTACAGACATCAGAGCATGGAGCCTCCCCCTCTGTTCCCTGTGTCACCAGTGTCCCCACCCTCACTTTGCAAGCGAGCAGGGCCTGCTGGCAGGGTTTTGTGGTGACGAGGGCTCCGAGCAGAGCCAGATCTGAAACGCTGTGTCCACCTGGGAATGTCTCTGCCTGCTGTCACCGAGCTGGCAGGGCTGGCAGGCTTCACAGGGGACGTTCTGGGAGCTGCTGCCTGAGCTGGTCCCGGCTGAGGAGCTGGAGGCTGCGGGGCTGTCCAGTCCATCCCGGCTGCGGTGTGGGAGGCAGGGTTGCCCATAGGGACATGGCGAGGCCACCCAGCCATGCTGCTTTGGCTTTCGTTGCTGTGTTGTGCTGCTTGGCACCTTCTAATTAAATGTAAATATGCGGCTGGGATTTAGGCTTTAGAGCTGGGAGCGGAGCCCATCAGGCAGCCAGCCGTGCTGGGATTTAAAAATCTGCGCGTACAGAGCCCAGCCAGGGGCTCGTTGCTGGGGGAACGCGGCCTCCTGCCGGGCTGCGGCCAGCCCTGCCTGCGCCCTGCCTGCTGCGGGATGTGGGGGCGATCTGGGGTGTCATCTCCTGTCCCCCTAGTGCCATGCTGGCAGGGAGTGACCCAGCTGCCTCCTGCCAACGGCTTGCCAGGGAAGGTGAAGCTGTTTGCAGGTCTTGATGGTGGCAGTCTGGGGTGGAGGGCTAACGCGGCCTCCTGCCGGGCTGCGGCCAGCCCTGCCTGCGCCCTGCCTGCTGCGGGATGTGGGGGCGATCTGGGGTGTCATCTCCTGTCCCCATAGTGCCATGCTGGCAGGGAGTGACCCAGCTGCCTCCTGCCAACGGCTTGCCAGGGAAGGTGAAGCTGTTTGCAGGTCTTGATGGTGGCAGTCTGGGGTGGAGGGCTGGCCCAAGCAGTCCCAAATGGGTTGGGAACACTGGCACCCCAAGGTGCCCGGCCCTGTCAGATCGAGCAGGGGCTGGAAGAGCTCGTGCAGCTTCTCTTGGGCCCTGAGAGTTGGGTTAGGGTGGGATTAGCCCAGTTTGGGCCAGGTCTTTGTGCTGCTCTGTGCTGGCCAGTGGAGGTTTCTGTTGGAGGAGGGGATGTTTGGGTAGATATTGTTGGAACCGGGATGCAATGGGATCGGGAGGTGAAACAGCAATGGGATTAATGAGGCCTCCTCCATTCATCTCCCCCAGCATGGTCCCAGCTCCTCTCCACCGCCCCAGGGCAGCCTGGGGGGGATCTGCGGGGGGCCCTGGCTGGACCCCAGGCGCTGGGGGGCCCAGCTGGGCAGCAGAGGCAAAGGGATTGTTCCAAGCTATGAGGAGGGAGCAAACCAGAAAAGATTATTCACTGATGAATAAATTCCTGCCAGGCACAATGCCGTGGCGTTGCCGGCCACCCTCCCGAAACCAGGAGAGAAGCGGGGAGGGGAGGTGCAGAGAAGGGCAGCAAGGACGATCAAAGGTTTGGAACAGCTTCTGTACAAGGAGAGATTAAATAGATTTAGATCCTTTAGCTGGAAAAGAGGCGAATGAAGGGGAATATGATAGAGGGATATAAAATTGTGAATGATGCGGAGAGGCTGAATAGGGGATGATTATTCGCGCTTTCTTGTACCAGAAGAACCAGGGGCACGTGTTTACATTATTAGGAGTGGATTTAAAATAAACAGAAGAAAGTACCTTTTCCAGTGCAGCACATAATTAAAGTCTGGAACTCGTTACTGTGGGAAGCAGGAGAGACCTGCAGCGTTGGCGGGTTCAAAAAAGGGATGAGGTGTGTGTGCAGGGGCCGAGTGCGAGCAGGGAGAATGGATACGGCCCGAGGCAGGACCACGTGCACCCCGGCTGCCAGAGCCACCGGGAGTTTGGGCCAATTCCTGGCTGTTTTGGGGATGGTTGTTCTTGCGGCTGCTGCTCGAGCTGAACATGTTGGCCCCGGGGGTTGGTGCCCAGGTCCTGACTTTGGGGTGTCCCCTCCTAACCCCAGGGCTGTTTCTTTTCCCAGTGGCCCTGCAGATGCCAGAAGGGCTCCTCATGTTCGCCTGCACCATCGCGGACATCATTGAGCGGTAAGACCATGGCTTTTCTGTGCTTCCCCGCTTGGCTTCAGGGACCGGCGAGGGGATGGGGGCTGCGGCCAGGGATGGGGTGGCCATTGTATGGGGACAAGCTCGGTATTGTCAGGGCTTTCATCAGGGTGACAGAGCCGTGCCACTCTCAGGGCAGCACAGAGGTGCTCGGGGCAGCCTTTTTCTGGCTGGGGAGGCCCAATGCTGTGGTGATGGTCCAGAGGGGATGACTGCAAGCAGCTCCTGCCAGGCAGCCCCTTCCCCACAGCTCCTCTCCTGATTTTCTGTGCTGCTCAGGAGGTGAGATCGGAGGCACCAGAGAGGAGCCGGGCTTTGCAGCAGCAGCGGATGCAGGCACCTTGCAGAAATTGGCCATAATCTCCTTACTGCCGAGCACGCCTCCCTCCCTCCTTCCCTCCCTCCCTGCCCACTGGCTTCTCCTCGCCGCAGCTGCCCCCTCGCCAGCCCCTCTCTGTTTTTGCACAATGAAGTAGTGCTAATAGTGTCGTGTGCCTCATCTGCCGTCAGGGTCATGGCACTCATTAGTCAGCTGCCTTCCCGGGGTGAGCAGCCTCGCCTCCCCGCCACCGTTAGCCGAGCAGCGGCTGCCGGGCCCGGGGCGGA
>NW_010205726.1:3648-4465 GCF_000695765.1 Mesitornis unicolor
CGGGTGGGAAGGCGGCCGTGCCCGTGAGCTTTGTCACCTCTTTGCCATCATTTCCCCTGTGGGACCACGGCAGCCCCACACTTGGGATGGGCGAGGGAGTGGTGGGAAGGTGGGCGCAGGCAGGGGACGGGTGCGGGGGGCAGGGGATGGGTGCGAGTGCAGGCGGCTCCGCGTGGGCTTGTCCCTTTAAGCGGAGCTGCCTCCTCTCCGGCTTTGGCACTCAGCCGCTTTCATGTCTCCGACTTCAAAGGCAGCGGATTAAGGGGCTCTTTTATCTGAATGAAACCTTAAGCCCCACTTCTCGGTGCATGCTGGGGTGCTGGTGGATGCTGGGGTGCTGGCAGCGCTGCTGGACTCTCCCTCCCTGCTGGGGGTGCTCTGCAGGGCTGAGTGGGGTTGCTGGGTGCTTGTGGGTGATGGATGCTGGTGGGAGATGGGTGCTGCTTTGTGACAGAGGCCAAGAGCAGGAACATGGCAGCACCAATGGGTTGGCAGTTGGATGGGGGATGGCTTCGAGGGTGAGGAGAAGGGCAGCGTCCTTCCCTCGCTGCCACTGCAGCACCCAGCAACACCGCACTGCTGGTCCCTTGCTGGGAGCACTGGGTGCCATCTGTGACTCTGGCTGGGGATGTGGCTGTGCTGGGTACCAATGCTGCCGGCCGGAGTGAGCCCAGCCCTGTCCCTGCTTTCTCGGGGACGCGTTTGGGACCCGGTTACGTCACCAAAGGTGAGGTGTGAATTGGCAGGTGGCCTCGTTAGTGCCTGCCTCTTCCTGCTATTAATATTAATCACTGGCATTAATGTGGAGTCGCAGCTC
>NW_010205726.1:4552-5063 GCF_000695765.1 Mesitornis unicolor
CCGATGTGACGAGAATCACTGCAGCCCTGTGCTCCGGCGGTGGCTGCTGCAGCCAGGCTGGGGATGGGGCTTCAGGGTACCCCAGGTTGACGTGTCCCCTTCCCACTGGGGACAGAGGGGACGTGAGGACTGAGTGTGCTGGGGATACCTGCGCCCATGGGGGTCATCGCTCAGTGAGCAGCCCCTCATACAGAAGGATGGCGCTGTCACCATGTCCTCATACCCCTGGGGAGCCCCACTGAGGGTAAGGATGGGAGGGGGCTGCCAGGTGAGGACCCCCCTAGCACCCCGTCTGGGCTTCCCAGCGCTGCACTGGTGCTTGCTGAGCCTCAAGGAGCTGCAAGGATGAAGATGTAGCCCAAGTGTCAGGGCTGCTCCCTCTGGAAAGGCCACTTAACCTGGAGCCTTTGAAATCAAGAGTGCATTTACAGCATTGACCAGCTTGAGGCCCGGTTAATTAGCGTTAATAGGTTTGTCATTATCGAACCTGAGCGGCTGGCTGCGGGGGGGG
>NW_010205727.1:0-1560 GCF_000695765.1 Mesitornis unicolor
GCCCCGCTGCTCTAGATCTTCGGAACGCGGCATCTTCGTCGCCGGGCGCCCCACGGGAGCGGCGACTGCCGTGGCTAAGCCGTGCCGCTGGGCTGGTGCTGTGCTTCAGCAGCCGTGACTGAGGGCGGGCGGAGCGGCGCGAAATCAGACGAGCCGGGTGCCGGCCAGATCCGGCCTGCAAAGCCGGCTGGTGGGGAGAGCCCTGTGGGGCTGGAGAAGCGCGGGCAGGGGCAGCGCCCCGCCCCGGGGCACCGGTAAGCGCGGGCAGCGGCAGCGCCTCGCCCGGGAGCACTGTTTGTTCTGAATCATCTGACCGTTTCCCATCGAAGTATCGCAAGCCCGATCTGCAAAGTCTCGTTGGCTACGGTGAAGGTTACCCCTCAGCTTAGCACCTTGTCTCTTCTGCTCTGTCAAGTCTTTGCTGCTCTGATTTTTTTAAATTTCACTGGTCATTGGACTGCGAGGCCAGTCTGGTGCATTCGTTGTGTATGTACTGTTACCTTTTGAGGCACTCTGCCAGTTGCATGGAAATTCTGAAGTGATTGAGATGTGTTGTACAAGAGACTTGGCAACTAACGCATAGAAGTTTTTTCCAGTTTTCGTAAGTGGCAAGGCATAAAGCTTCTCATGATTTATGAGTACAAACAGAAATCTTTTTCCCAAAAAAGACAGTTTCTGCAGAGTAATTTTTATCTGGTGAAGGTGGTAAGGAGTAGTGTGCAACATATGCGTTTACATTTGAAAATTGAGTATTTCTTTTTTTAAATTTTTTTTGTCTTTTTTTTCTATTTGTCTTATTTTGGTATCTCTTAAAGTATTTTTGCAAATAGTATTTGCATACATTTAACAGTGTTTTAATACTGAATATTATTTTAGCCATATGTGTGGTACCGATGGAATATAGTAAGCGGACTCGCTCTAAAAGTGCTGCTGCTGACGACCTGCTTGCAAATTTACAGTCGTTACGGAATCAGCTGAAGAGAACTGAAACAAATCTACAATCTGTAGAGGAAGAGCTTTGCAGGTATGAGTATTTTTGGGAATGAGGACAGCCTGTGTCATGTAGTGTAAACCTGTCTTATTCAGCGTAACACATTATTGCAAGTAGCTCCTTTTGTACTTTTATTTTGAATGCTCTTTAGGAGCAATTTAAAAATAATAAAGAAAAAAATGGTGTAGCAACTTTGTACTCTTCCTCCTAGCGCTGGTACAAGTGAACATTATGGCCACTGCTTTGAAGAGGCTGTAGACTTTGCTCTGGACGACCTTGTTCAGCCTAATTCCAACTATCAAGGCTTTTCCAACTGTAAGAAGAATGCTGGGAAAACATCTTGCCAAGATTTTCAAAGAAAATATGAAGTAAATATTGCATTTCATTACTTATTTTCATTACTTTGGTTTTCTATTCTTTGCTATGTTTATGAATTTCTTTTTGCTTTTAGGGCTTAGAGTTGATGCACTCTAACACTGGGCAAATATATCAACGGATCAGTCTTAAGCATAATATGGTTTAAATCATATTTAAATCATTTGGCGCCAGTCCTGTTTAACATCTTTATC
>NW_010205728.1:0-5693 GCF_000695765.1 Mesitornis unicolor
GGATGCTGTGGGAGACTGTGTCAAAGGCATCCCAGGTAAGAGCCCTGCTCATCCGTAGGTGCAGCCCTCCCAAAATAAATAACATGGAGCTAGTGATGGATGTGTGGGAGTGGGAGACAGGGGTGAACTGAACCCCTTTTTCGCTCTAGTTTTATTTAGTGTGGGCAAACGCTCATGTCCTTGAGGATGAGGATATGAAAATTGATCTTTACTTAGTAAATCTGGTCCGAAGGAGGCCGTGCATCTCATAATTTGCTATAAAACTGAAATGGAGAACGCTTCTGAACCTTCCCAAGTATACTTCTTTTTTTTTAATACATATAACTGAAAGGAGACAGAAATCAAATCAGCTTTACGATACTTCAGGTCATTACATGCATCGAGATTTTTTAATTGAACTTTAGAATTGTGTTTTAAAAAATCCTTGTTATTTACTTCCTGCTTTCTGCAGGTTTAACTCTTCACACCCCCAATGCCAACAGCTTTGATCAAAGGCGCTTTTATGTGTCTGAAGCTTTTCAAGGCACTCCCGTGGTTCCTCCTTTGTGAGATGGGCTTGGGTTTTCAGTTTCCCTGCTTGAAGGCTGTCTGAAAGCCACATCAAAGCGACGGCAGCCGCGTGCCAGAGGATGAGGAGTCACAGCCATCAAGTTAATTAGGCTTTTCAGAATAACAGAGGATTTAGACACACAACTGCTTCATGGGCTCTTCCTCCCTACCCCCTTCTCTATGGAATATCTGAACTATCCGTGCTTATACACTTGAGAATAGGGCAGAAATGCTGATTTTCCCATCAGAAATGTTGGCTTTTCCAGCAGAAATGCTGGTTTTCCCATCAAAAATAATGTTTTTCCCATTGGAAATGCTGGGTTTCCCATCAGAAATGCTGATTTTCCATCAGAAATGCTGGATTTTCCAGCAGAAATGCTGATTTTCCAGCAGAAATGCTGGGTTTTCCAGCAGAAATGCTGGGTTTCCAGCAGAAATGCTGATTTTCCCAGCAGAAATGATGAGTTTTCCACCAGAAATACTGATTTTCCCATCAGAAATGCTGGTTTTCCCATCGGAAATGCTGGGTTTCCCATCAGAAATGCTGATTTTCCCATCAGAAATGCTGATTTTCCATCAGAAATGCTGGATTTTCCAGCAGAAATGCTGATTTTCCAGCAGAAATGCTGGGTTTTCCAGCAGAAATGCTGATTTTCCAGCAGAAATGCTGGGTTTTCCAGCAGAAATGCTGATTTTCCAGCAGAAATGCTGATTTTCCCATCAGAAATGATGAGTTTTCCACCAGAAATACTGATTTTCCCATCAGAAATGCTGGTTTTCCCATCAGAAATGCTGGTTTTCCCAACAGAAATGCTGGGTTTCCCACCAGAAATGCTGATTTTCCCATCAGAAATGCTGGTTTCCCATCAGAAATGCTGGTTTTCCACCAGAAATGCTGGTTTTCCCATCAGAAATGCTGTTTCCCACCAGAAATGCTGATTTTCCCATCAGAAATGCTGGTTTCCCATCAGAAATGCTGATTTTCCACCAGAAATGCTGGTTTTCCCATCAGAAATGCTGGTTTCCCATCAGAAATGCTGGTTTCCCATCAGAAATGCTGGTTTTCCCCCCAGAAATACTGATTTTCCCATCAGAATTGCTGAGTTTTCCAGCAGAAATGCTGGATTTCCCATCAGAAATGCTGATTTTTCCACCAGAAATGCTGATTTTTCCACCAGAAATGCTGGGTTTTCCACCAGAAATGCTCGTTTTCCCATCAGAAATGCTGATTTTCCAACCAGAAATGCTGATTTTCCACCAGAAATGCCGATTTTCCATCAGATAATGGAGCTTTTCCAGAGTCCAAGCGCAGTTGAGTTGTTCCCAACCCAGCGATGGACTCCAGCAGTGCCTGGTTCCCCATGAACAGGTGATGGTGGTGCCTAAAGCCTTTCCTCCCCAGCCCAAAGCCACCCTCATATTTTAGCTGCTTTATTTGTTTTCAGCTGGATCTGTTCCCTAACCTGCCTCTTTTTAAAGCTGAAATTATTCTTCTGGGTGTGCAGTGTGGGGTCTGGTGCAGAGGTGGGAAACAGCATCGTTGTGAGGACTAAAAGGTGATGCTGGAGGAAATCAGCTTTTTGCTACCAAAAGGGGTGTTAAAAGCTACAGAGGAAGCTTTTAAAACCTGAGCTGTGCTCGAGTTGGCTTCTGAAACACCCTACAGGGAAAATAGTGGGGAAAGATGGAGTTAAGCTGTTTGAAATGACAAATATCTGCTTACCTCTCTGGTCTGGATCGCAGGAAACGTTCCTACGTGGTTTTATTTCACCTGTCAAATAAAACCTCGATGGCTCGCTGTTGTTTTACTGCGGGCAGCTTTATCTCCAGACATCTGGTGCAGGGGTTTGTGGAGGTTGGAGTTAGGACTGAAACCTTAGCGCTGCTTTGGCAGCTCCTGACCGGCTGCCCCGCTCCCAAATACCTTTAATACAGGAGATGGCAAAAACCCCAAACCAACACAACCTGGGAGCAAACCCTACATTAACTGTTGAATTATTTGGATTATAACCCCCATGTATTTCAAATATTGATGCGTATAGATCGATATTGGGGGACATAAAGGCAAAAATTCAACGGTTGGGTTGACGTTGGCTGCTTCCATGAGGTCCAAACCGATTGCTTGCCCTGAAAGCCACTGGGAATTTCTCCGAAGGGTTCAATTCTTGGCCTTATGTGGGGATTGCTTATTTGGTTTGGGGGTTTTTTTTGGGGGGGTATTTTTTGGAGAATTTGAGGGCTTTGGCTTGAGTCCTAGGCACATCAAACGAATCGAGGGAGTTTCGGTCTTGCTCTTCCTTATAAGGAGAAATGGGAGCGCGGTTGGGGCAGCGTTCGGGGGAAGCTGAGCACATCTGGAGCAGCTCAAGTGAACGGGCGCGGGGAGCTGCTAAGGGTTTGTTGTCACTGCAGGTATTAAATTAGGGGGCTGCTCAATTGCGGGATGTAAAGGTGCCTGGTAAAAGTCTTACCAGCAGCTTTAAAGCAACAACAGCTAAAAATAAGTGTAATTTCTGAACAGCGCAACGTTTGCAGCTCCTTCTTGCAGGATATTTGCCTAGAGTTCAAAGGAATTCTGTATTTTTTTTTTAAAAAAAAGACAAATTCCTGGCAGTAAATCCATTGCGGATGATGCTGGGGTTTAATGTGGACACCTCTTGATCCGAGATCCTGTTCTGGGCGATGAGAAGTGACCTGAAGGACGCCCAAGGGCGATGCTTCCCCTCGCTGGGCTTTCTCTGCATCCAGCCCGCCTGGCGTTCACCCACCCGCAACCAAGCCACGAAAGTCTTTATGTCCTCACTGCTTTCGGTGCAAATCCTGCTCCTTCCATAGCGATTTGTCGCCCCCGTCTCGATTTATCACAGCCAATTTTTTGCATGCCGTAACGTGACCACCGATAGATTTTCTTTGGACCCTCGGAAAAGCAAAGTTTGGTGTGTCCCCAATCCGGCTTTCGGCAAATCTCCTGGCCGCGCTCTTTGAAGTGTTTGCTTGTTGTGCACTTGAATGTCCATGTTTACTAACCACTTGCGCTTTTCTGCCCCTTTCCCCGTCCCGTTCCCCTCTCCTCCTCCTTCCCCTCTCTTTTCTCTCCTCCTAGAAGCCTAGACTGTCTCCTAAGCCGCCAGAGCAGTGCACTTTTCTACTGCCATCCCACTAAAAATCAGCATTTTACCGAGCTCTTGCTTTACGGCCTTGGACTTTCCGGGTAGAAGAAAGCAGAGGGTAGCGGTGCTGTCGGCCGATGCGCCCTCCTCCTCCTCCTCCTCCTCCCTCTCTGCTCTGCAGTGCTTGTTGAAACCTTCCTCTCTGGTGTAAGCACAGACGTGCACGATGGGTTTTAACCGCACCATCATTTTAGATCAACCGCAACGACGGCTCCGGTTTTTTGAAAAATTTCATTCCTATCCTTTATTTTTGGTCATTTTATTCATGGGAGTTTTAAGAACGACAAAAGGGTTGACATTCGATTTCAAGTTGTGCTTTCGTAGCGGATGGGTCCACCGCGACTGCAGCTCCTTTCCCTCCTCCCCGTGCTCACCACTGCTTTGTAGAACAGCGCTGAGTTTTTCCACGCCTTTACCCTCGCTGCTTTGAAAACCTTCTCACGGGAGAAGGTTTTTGGCTTTAATAATGCCTTCAAACCAGGAATTTTCACAGCATAGTGTTTGTTATACAGACTTGAGAAAGAAATCAGGTAAAAATCATCTTTACAGAGGTGCAAGCAGAGTCTCTGGGTTGTAGGGGGTGGCTTACGGGGTTTGAGCGCAACCGAGAGTAGAAAGGGAAAGGACCAACCCCAAATTCTAACTCAATCTGCTTTGAATCCTGTAAACCTTGGGAATAAGTAAGAAAATTGCCTTTATTTCACGTCAAGCTTTCTTTTCGCTAATGACAGCCTTGGGTGAAACTTTCCCTGCCATCAAAAATAATCCGTCCTTTTGAGATCTGAGAGAAACAAAAGCTCTAGGACTAAAGCGATACTGAAAACGTACTCTAAATAATCTGTACTGAAATAATCGGGACCGTTTTCAGCATCACCAAAAGACCTGGACCTGTTTTGGTCTTAAACAGAGCACCAAGAGGTCAAGCGAGTGCATTGCTGTCCCCAGAAAGGTGCAGGGCTTCCCAAACACACAGATAGTAGCTGCTGCCACTCAAAATGCAGAAGAAAGGGATAATTTAGATGAATTATGTAGTGTTTTTACACGAAACAAGCTCAGCCCGGGGTTTTGTAGACGCGTGGATGTTTTGTTTGAAGAGAATCGGGTTGTGCAGCTCAGGGTGCTCTGCCCACACCACCCGATAAAATATTTGATGTTTGACCCCAAATCCAGCCTGGGGCAGGACGTGGTTCCCCAAACTGCCTGCTGAGACCTTCCTTTGCCAAAATACAGTGTCTTATGGGTGTGAAGAGAGTGGCTTGCACCCAAATACTCCTAGCACCCTCCAGTCCATTACAATACTGGTCTACCCATGATACACTGGAATTAAATTGTACCTTGAATCCTGCTGGTAATGCCACCAGAAGGTTTTCTGTCAAGGTTTCCCTCAAATATTGACCCGTCCAATCTTGACCGATTTATTTTGTTCGTCCAGCACCTCCCGTGCTCCCCACCCAGGAGCCTCAGCCTGTTCAGTGATGGGCATCGCGACTCGAGGCTTTTGTCCCCTAATTTGGTGGCAATTCGCTGCTTTCCCCCCATTTGAAGCCTCATTATCCCCTCATTTGAAGCACCCACATCCTCGTGGTGCCGATTTCTGCACAGGGTGTCACCTCCTCCTGTCACTTTGGTGAAAACCCCATTGCCTGCAGGCACTTGGCTACCAAAGCTGGGCTCCTCCTTGCCCGTTCCACGTGGCCACCATGAAGAGCAGCACAATTGAGACCAGATGCTGACCAAAGGTACAAAAATAAACGTTTCCCTGTAGACTGGAGGTAACTGGGATGGAGGACGCGCTGGCTGTGACACATTGCCCACTGTCTTCCTGGTTTTACTGGAAGTACACCACGTGGTAGCTTCTATGTCATTAAAGCTGGAGGAGACTCCCAAGATCACCCAGTCCAACCCAACCCAGCCCCACCATGGCCACTAAACCACGGCCCCAAGTGCCACATCCACCACTGCTTGAACCCCTCC
>NW_010205728.1:6097-9092 GCF_000695765.1 Mesitornis unicolor
GGCCACTAACCCACGGCCCCAAGTGCCACATCCACCACTGCTTGAACCCCTCCAGGGATGGGGACTCCCCCACTGCCCTGGGCAGCCCCTGCCAGGCCCTCACAACCCTTTCCCTGAAGAAATTCCTCCCAAAATCCAACCTCACCCTCCCCTGGCACAACTTGAGGCCATTTCCTCTTGGCCTTTAACCTCCACCATTGAGGGCCACCAAATCCTCAGCAGCTTTTGGGGTGGTGGACGACCCCGCTCACACGGGGCTGTGGGTCCAGGACCTTCACACGTCAGCTCTGCACTCATCCACCCCAAAAATGAGAGGAGAGCGGTGCTGTGCGATGCACAGGGAGGTCTTTGGTCCCTCTTGTTGCCATGAAGTGCTTCCCTCTTCGGCCTTTTTAGTGTCTGATGCCATAAAAGGAGGTGGTTTTGTTCTTGGCTTTATTTTTAAAGACATCTTTGTAGGTATTTTATTTTAACGTGGTTGATTCAGGAGCAAGGCAGCATCACGGCTCACTTGGAGATTTTTTTAAGGAAGAAATCCCTCTTTCTCACCTTTTGCCTTAAGCCTTGACTATTTCTGCCCTAGAAAGAGCATAAACCAGAAATCAGAGAGAGAAGTTTTCAGATTGAATCGTGGAGGGTTTCAGATTAACCGAACAGGGGCCTTTTCCCCGTCCCACAGATGTTTTATTCTCTTGCAGTGCAATAACAACTCTTTAAAGTATTGGTTAGAGGGGAGTTTCTAGCGCCTGTAGAGGTTGGCTACTGGATTTGGGAGGCGGGCAATGGAGTTGCCGTGCCATGAGATGGGGTTGGTTCGGTCACCGTCGCAGCTGCTAACGCCACAAACTCATCCCATTGCCACCTTTTATTTCACCCCTCCATCCTTGTAGCCCTGTTTATGTTCAATATTCGGTTGACAAACGCGACTGTGACTGAAGAAGGGCCGTGGTTGTTTCTCGTTCGCGGGGTTTCTTCCTTGTAAGACTCTCACCAAAAGCTCTGCAAAGTCCTACATTTGCTTTTACCGGGGGCAGAAATGTAACATCCCTGACCTGGAATAACGAATAATTCCATTTATCCCTGTCGTGGGTTGATTGTTATGTTAATTTACACCTATCCTGGAGTAATTAATATTTCTATTTATGCTTATTCGGGAATAAATCGCTATTTTCAGCAAGCCAGGTAGCTACCAAACGCATTCCTTTCTTTCAACCTCACGTGCCCTGTAATTTCCTCCACCCTTTGGAGGTGATCTTTGCTCTTTGCAGAACCGTGCTGTGACTTTGCTGTGCTTTCCAGCTTGTCTGTTACCGCTTGCGGTCTCTCCTCGACGATGCCAACGCTGTGTATGCTGCGAAGCTGTATCGCTGTGCAATAAATCACCCTAATAAACGTCTCGAACCCCACTGACCTCTCAGTCCTTGTGCTGTGGTGAGAATCTCCTCGGGTCCTGCTCGCTCCCTGCCAATATTAACGGTGAACAAATGCACTCGATGAACCGTTCTGGGGTTGTTCTGGGAAGAAATGGTTTAAACTGGGCTATCTCGCTGTGGGCAGATGTGTGACCATACATCCAGCAAAGGACCCGCTTGTTTAATGCGTTCGAATGGGAATTATTTCAAGGGTTTTGAAAGAATTCAGTGGGTTTTTTCCCCGTGATTTTGTTCTTTGGGGGGAAGGGAGAAATAGAAACAAGGACGATTTTGTCCCGGAGTGCTCAAGGAATAAAAACCAAAGAAGTGGGGATGGATGCTTGGATGCTCATTTCCGTGTCGGACTAACAAGGTACTTAAACCTGCATGTATGAACTGGCTTGAAAACAATGGAATAATTAAAAAACACCCTAAAAATTAATTACTGATGTGGTAATTGGGACACTTAAAGCTGTGCTTTTCTACTTAGGGCTGTTTCTCCTCTTTTACTGCCTGCTTATTTATTGCAAGAGTTGATTTCTAAAGGCTTTGATACTTTCTGGACGTAAGGGAGAGCTTCTGAGGCTTTTCAGAAAGGGTCTGCATCCAGTGCTGAGGGAGAGTTCATGTTTTTCCTTGCTGCAGTCTAACAACAGCAGTCAGCTGAATAATTCAGAAGCCTTCAGTCGCTCTTCAGACGCGTGTGACTAAGAGGTTTTCGTGTGGATCTGCTTCATCTTTTGGGGGGGTGATTATTTTTAGGCCTGCGATGGATGGGGCAGGTGAAGGTGGGCGTCTTGACGAAGCTGACCTGGAAACGGGGGAGCAGAGGTTGGGGGTTTTACACCCCTGTGGTCTATGACTCCTGGTGAGGATGCGGGGTGGGACGATGGAGGCGCTGGAAGGGGTTGTGCTGCTTCCCTTTGCCTATGGAGGATGGAGGTTTGGGCTCCGGAGGAGCCGATGCTCTTTCAACTGATGGGTTGTCTCCAAATTGTCCAGCGCAGAGCCACAAAGATGCTGGAGGGAGTGGAGCATCTCCTGCTGAGGAGCAGCTGAGGGAGCTGGGGCTCTTGAGCTTGGAGCAGAGGAGCCTGAGGGGTGCCCTCATTCCTGGGGATCCATTTGCAAAGGGCAGTGTCAGGAGGAAGGAGCCAGGCTCTGCTCTGGGATGGCCAATGGCAGGACAAGGGGCAATGGTCCCAAGCTGGAGCACAGGAGGTTCAAGCTGAAGCAGAGGCCAAAGTTTGTGAGTGTGAGGGTTCTGGAGCATGGCCCAGGCTGCCCAGAGAGGTTGTGGAGTGTCCTTGTGTGGAGAACCCCAAAGCCCTGGCCGTGTTCCTGTGGGACTGCTGTGGTGATCCTGCTGTGGCAGGGGTTGCACTGGGGGAGCTTTCCAGGTCCCTTCCAACTCCTCACATTCTGTGACTCTGTGAAATTGGAGAGACATGGAATTGATGGATGGAGCACTCAGTGGATGAGGAATGGGCTGGGTGGTCACACTCTTAAGAGCTGCAGTCAACAGCTCCATGTCCAAGTGGGCACCAGTGATGAGTGGTGTCCCTCAGGGATTGGTACTGGGA
>NW_010205729.1:0-8423 GCF_000695765.1 Mesitornis unicolor
CGAGCGATTCTGTGATTCTGTGAAAATCCATGTCTAGGCGTGAATCGAGAGGGCACGAACCGCTGGCGATGCTGGGCTCATCTTCACACAAGCAACGTCTGCCATCCCATCCCACCACCTGAAATAGCAGAGCTGAGCCCCCGTCCTTTTGGGCTGTCCTTCCAGAAGCATCCACGGGCCAGGCCAGGGATGCTGTTGGTCAGCACAGACTGCCCAAAGGATGCTTTGGTGGCTGTTGTTTCCCCGCAGCCCCAGGGTGAGCTGCTTATTTTGTCCCAATGCCGTTGACTTCTCCTTGGAGGGCAGCTCTGCCGAGGCCACCTCTGCACAGGGGACAATTTCACCAGTGTTTGCAGTGAAGAAAAGGCCCTCCTGCCCTCCTCACCAAGGGAAAACATGGGTTTCATCCTGGGTATGAAGTGAATTAATCATCATCATGACTTCTATGGAGGAAGAGGGGAATTTAGGTGTGAGGACGGGCATAAAGCAACACATCGGCACAAAGCAGCACATCCCTAGAGGAGACAACCGCAGCCAAAACAACTGAGGTTTGGTGGTAGCTCTAGGGGCAAACGTCTGCCCAAGGCTAAAACAGAAGTCGCTGTGGCCAAACTGATCACCCAGGACTCCTCTAAAGCCACCTCTCCAGCCAAAATGTGCTTGCGGAGCTCCTGCTCCTCTCCAGGGTAGGGGGGTGGACAACTGCCCTGTAGCCCCAAATCTGTGCTGTGATCTGGCTCACGAGTTTTCCTGGTCTGTCCATGGTGTGTGACCAAGGGGTAGCATCATCCCACAGCAGCTGGCATTGGTTTCCCTTGAAGACCTTGGACCACTGGTTATGTGCCCCAACCCTGTCCTCTCTGCCACGCAGCTCTGGGGAAAGTTTCTTTCACTTCTCTTGGTTTTTCCCATCCATAAAAGCAGGATTATTTTAAATTCATGAAATTCAGAAAGAGTTTGAGACTTCATTAGTGCCTCTGTAGCACTTTGAGTAGGTGACCGGCTGTCTTTCCCAGTAGCTCTCTGCCTTCCCCACTAATTTTCAGACTTCTCTTTGAGGAGACCCCTGCCGTGACCCAGCAAAACCACTCACACCAGTCCTAGGGGTGGGCTCCTTCCAATAACTCTGTGAGGAAACTGAAACCCCTGAAAATATTGAGGAAAACCCCAGTTTTAGAGCCATCTCCTTGTGCGCTGCCGTGGTAGCAAGGCCCTCATCCTCTCTGAAGGACTTTGGGAACGGTTGTGAAAATTGGGACCCTGGTGTGCAGGGATTTAAACTCCTCACTCCTCCAGTTTTGACCTCGATCTCTTGAGCCAGGGCCTTTGCAAGATTTTCTACAAGTCTTTATAAGATCTGTGCATCTATCTCGGAGGAAAAACAATCTCTAAGAGGAAGATAAGCTTATGGTTTAAGTAGATTTCTTTTTTTATTATTATGTACTATTTTATTACTATATAAAGTGCTGATGTGATCTAAAAGCCCCAAATTACGACTTCATCACGCCACCACATCTCCTTTCTGTTGCCCTCTTCCTTCCCCCTCACCTCCTATCATGGTTGCGCGTTCCCTTCCCCTTTGGCTTCCTGGCTGGGGGCTTTGCCTTGCTCAGAGCAGCCCCTGTCCCACCAAACCCCAAAAAATTGAATACCCTCTGTGAGAGGCAATGTTGGCACTACAAGGTCGACCCCTTGCATGCCAAAACGTGTTGTGGTCGTTCTTCAGTGGCTTATTTTGGGAGGAAACCCAAAAGATGTTGTCAATTGGCAAGGGGTTGGACTTGGATGGTCCTTAAGGTCCCCTCCAACCCAAAGCATCCTGTGACCTAGCCAGTGGTCCCCCAAAATGTGTGGGTGTATAAGGCCTGGAGACCCCCTCCTTGCTGGGATAAAGCCTCGTAAACTTGTAGGCTTTATGGCATTTTCACCATGTGCAAATTTCGACCTCCTTTTTCATATGTTCCTGCAGTTTCTCCCTGCCGTACGCATCTACTTCAGTGTCCACGAGAGGTAGGAATGGTTTGGTTTTTTGCTGGTGCTACCACAGCACTCATCCCTTGCACATCCCGAGCGCTTCGTGTGGCAAAGCGCGAGACCTGAAGCATCTGAGTCGAAACACAGAGTAGAGACATCTCTTATTTTTTCCGTGCTACGGTGCTGAGCATTTTTGCTGATGTAAGCGGCAGCAAAAATAGCGTGGGGGAATTAGAGCCTGAAGAGAGAGAGATATGTAAATATCTGAGTGCATTAAAAAAACCCCGCTCACCCAGGGCTCGCGCTTCAAATTTATTCTGGGCTCTTTCTGTGGTCGAGGGGTGAAATGTTGAAGGAACGCAGGGTGGTGTTTGTGCAGACCCAGCTGATCAGAAATGGGGCACGGGGGGAGTCCAAACAGGCGCTTCGCCCCCGCGGCTGCCTTTAATCAATACCATTGCAAATTTGGCTGCTGGCAGGGGTGCGGGGAGCGTCCGAGAAATTACGCCGCCTCTCTTCACGCTCCGCTGGCATGGATCTTGTTGCTTGTGTCGGAGCGTGACCCTTCCGAATAAATAGGGGCGTTTCATGCCCCGGTCCCTCAGTCTGAGCCTGCTGTGAGGATGCGAGTGCTGGTGGGGATGGGAACCCCAGTGCTCCCGTGGATGCTGGTGCTGCTGGTGATGTCCCACTTGGCCCATGCAGGTGAGGTCTTGGTGTTTTTGCAGGGGTCCCCAACCTCACCGTGTGTGGGCATCGGTCACATCCTGTGCCCAAACGGACCAGAGGAGGCATGGACTCCTCCACGATGCTCAGTCTGGGGTATGTCAGGCAGAAAAGGACCTGGGGTGTTGGTGGACAGAAGATGCCCATGAGGCAGCAATGTGCCCTTGAGCCAAGGAGGCCAATGCCATCCTGGGCTGGATGAGAAGGGGTGGTTGGAGGGCAGAGAGGTTCTCCTGCCCCTCTGCTCTGCCCTGCTCACACCACAGCTGCAATCTTGGGTCCAGCTCTGGGCCCTCAGCTCCAGAAGGACAGGAACTGCTTGTAAGAGTCCAGCAGGGCCACAGAGATGCTGGAGGGAGTGGAGCATCTCCTGCTGAGGAGCGGCTGAGGGAGCTGGGGCTCTTGAGCTTGGAGCAGAGGAGCCTGAGGGGTGCCCTCATTCCTGGGGATCCATTTGGAAAGGGCAGTGTCAGGAGGAAGGAGCCAGGCTCTGCTCTGGGATGTCCAATGCCAGGACAAGGGGCAATGGTCCCAAGCTGGAGCCCAGGAGGCTCAAGCTGAAGATGAGGCCAAAGTTTGTGAGTGTGAGGGTTCTGGAGCATGGCCCAGGCTGCCCAGAGAGGTTGTGGAGTGTCCTTGTGTGGAGACACCCAAAGCCCTGGCCGTGTTCCTGTGTGACTGCTCTGGTGATCCTGCTGTGGCAGGGGTTGCACTGGGGGAGCTTTCCAAGTCCCTTCCAACTCCTCATATTCTGGGATTCTGTGTTTGTCCTCCTCTGTAGGAGCTGGTTCAGCTTTTGGGAGCAGGGTACCAAGGTTTTTATCTATATAAAGGTTTCTCATTATGGCATCTGTAGCGTTGTCACCCAAAGCATGGAAAGGGACAAGCTCTTTGGCTCTTTCAGAGATTAGGAGTGGCTGCATCTCCAAACCTTGTTGGTGTCTCTGAAAGCTGCTTCCTTCTCTCCCCTGCAGCCATCCTGGAGGTGAACGGGAACCTGAGCTGTAGGTGCGTGAAGACGGCGTCAGAATACATCAGCCCCAAGAAGTACGAGAGCATCGAGATCAGGCCCGTGGGGAGCACCTGCAGGCGCACCGAGATCATGTAAGTGGTGACCTTACGGCGCGAGCAGTCACCATACCTTCCACTACTGATGGGCAAACAGCATCTGGGGTCGAGCCCTCATCTCATCACTCCTGTCTGAAGCCTGAGGTGCCTTTAACTGCTCAGTGTTAATGTATTTGTGTATTTTAACTAGGAAAAATGTCATTACTGAGTGGTCAAGCACTGGCAGGGGCTGCCCAGGGCAGTGGCAGAGTCCCCATCCCTGGAGGGATTCAAAACCCGTGTGGATGTGGCACTTGGGGACACGGCTGATGGTTGGACCTGACCTTGGAGGTCTTTCCCAGCCTTAATAATTCTGATTTTCCTGTCCTATTGATCCCTGCATTGCCCTTCACCCAACTTTGTTGCCAATAGCCTCAAGTGTTGTGATTTTACAGAGAAAATCAGCTACAAATGATAGCCCCCAGGATCCAAATGTGGTCTCTGCTCTGCTTCACGTTGCACCTTGCTTTTCCCTCTCTCCTGCCCCTCCTGCATCTTCCCCCTGTCGCAAGCAGATTTCCATGATCCTCTGTAAGCAGAGTCTCATGGTTCAGCTCTGTCTGCCCAAATCCCTGCCCCATGGAGGGGAGGGCGATGCTCATGGGCTCTCCTTGCCTTTCAGAATTAAATTAAAAACCCTGGGGAAGGTGTGCGTGAACCCCGACGCCCCCTGGGTGAAGAAGCTGCTGAAGCGCATCGCTAGCACGTGAGTCTGGGGCAAAAACCCCTTGGGTTGAAGTGGGCAGCATCCCATCACATCTGCGGTCCTGCAGGACCAAGGGCTCTTGGGGGGGTCTTACTGGGGTCAAGGAACCTCCTTCCACAATGAAGCAGAGTGAAACTGTGCTGGCAAAGCAACACCGGGTCATTCAATGTGCTGATGCTGCCATGCACGGGCGTGCTCTCCCCAAATCAGGCACAGTGCTGCGCCTCTGGAAACATTTTGGCAAAATAAATGTATTTTTGGGGGGGCAAAACTGGTGGCAGGAGCAAATTTGGCCACGGGGAGTGCATTGGTGTGTGGGTGCTCGGCTGGGAAAGCCAAACAACTTCACCATGCTGGGTTTTTATCCCAGCAAAGGGGTGGCTGGGAGATGTCCCCGCGGTGATGCTTGCCCATGGGGACACAGCGGTGACTTCCTTCGGTCAGGGCAGGAGCTTCCCCCCCGCTCTGGGGTCTGCTTTTTTGGGCATTCACGCGTTTCTCCTCCTTCTGCTTTTCGCAGGAAGAAAAAATAAGTTTCCTGCGGAGGAAGTGGATGCTGAGAGCCCCAAAGCTCGGCCAGGAGCTGCTCCCCTCCCCGTTGGGATGGGGTTACGACTCTTCCCATGCGAAACGCTCGTCAACGGAGCGTGCATCGGGGTTTTTAATGACACAGCGCGGCGTGAGCTTGAGCCAAATAAAATCGGGGGTTTTCTTCGGTTGTTATTTTCCCTGGATCTCCTCGCTTCAAAGGAACTCGGGTTGATAAACCCCCAAATCACAGCTGGCATTTGCATCCGGCGCTCTTGTATCGATGCTCTTCCACAGATATTAAAATGTGTATTTGAATACACGTCAGGTGAGGTATTTCTGCTATAGGTAGGGGAGCTCCCAGGCAGATTGGGGCATGAAAACCCCTTTTCCATGGAGGAACATAAGGGCACGGAAAGGCTTTTCGATGGAGTTGGGATGGATGTCCCAGCCCCGAACCTCCAGCGAGGGTGGGAAGCAAAGCTCCTTCCCAATATAACTCACCACAGTTTGTTGCCTCCATCCATGCTGATTTTGGGACACGGTGTTTTGGGCAGGGTGATTCACCCCAGCAGGGTTTTGGGATAATCAGTTATGGGAGGAAATGGCAAAAGCAGACGCCACCAAAGCATGGCTGGGATGCGCCTTGCAAGGGGGGACATCTATTGTAGGAGAAACGAGTGATATTTGATCATTAAACACCCCAAAAACACCTTCAGGCGTGCACAGCTCCATGAGTTAAGAATTATAAATGTAATTGCAAGCCCTGTTGTCACAGGAAGGCAAAAAACAGAGCCAATTTTGGGTCCCCCCCACCAAACCCTGAGCTGCTCTTTATCGGCATTGTCGCAAATCGGCTGAGCCCCGTCAGCAGGGAACGGAGATGGCGAAAACCACCCCCGACCGCCCCACTTCTCCTATTTTCCGGCTCAAATAGGGGGGACGCTGTGGGGCCGGGCATGGGGCCGGCATGGCGACATGGGCAGCCCTGCTGCTGGGGGTGCTGCTGGCCACCCAGCGCCCCACGGATACAGGTGAGGCATGGAGGGTTCTGGGGGGGTATGTGAGGTATTTGGAGATTTTGGGGGGTTTTTGCTGCTGTTTTGGGGGTTTAATTAACGTGCACAGGATGTATTGCCTAAGAAAGGGGTTTGGGGGTGGTGGAGGGGGATTTTGGGTGGGGTGTGAGCCGTGTACCCCCCTCCTCAGCAATCCTGGAAGCCAACGGCAACCTGAGCTGCCGCTGCGCCAAGACCACGCGAGCCTTCATCCCCCCGCGGAAATGGGGGTTTTTGCTGCTGTTTTGGGGGTTTAATTAACGTGCACAGGATGTATTGCCTAAGAAAGGGGTTTGGGGGTGGTGGAGGGGGATTTTGGGTGGGGTGTGAGCCGTGTACCCCCCTCCTCAGCAATCCTGGAAGCCAACGGCAACCTGAGCTGCCGCTGCGCCAAGACCACGCGAGCCTTCATCCCCCCGCGGAAATACGGCAGCGTCGAGGTCCGCCCCCGGGGGAGCAGCTGCCGGCGCCTGGAGGTGGTGTAAGTGGCTTTTGGGGGGGGTCCCTCCTTCTTAATTATCTCCACTTTATGTTCTTTATGGGATGCTGAAACCCTATGCGTCTTTTAGGATTAAGCTAAAAAGCCTGGAGAGGGTTTGCGTGGATCCCGACGCCCCCTGGGTGAAGAAGCTCCTGCAGGACCTGCCGAACCTGTAAGCTCCCCTCCACCCGAATCAAAAGGGGGTCCCGGGGGCACCCCCTGGGGACCGCGCTTCACCCGTTTCGCCCTAATTCTGCTTTTGGCAGGAGGAAGAAAGGAGCGCCCCGCTGAGGAAGTCACCCCTGGTGGCACGGCCAGATGGGCTGTACCCAAAATCAGCCTCCCCCCACCCTGCTGTCACCTTTCCCCACTATGTGATGCCCCGTACCCCTTTGTCCTTTGGATTTTACATACCTAAGCAGTCAAAAATGCCATTTCCTGCTTCCCCTTCCTGTCCCCACTGTCCCCTTTGGACACGACCAAACAGGTCTAATAAAGGCAGTGGCTCTTGGTCCCCATCTCCCGCATCCCTGCCCGCACTGGGGGGCTCGGGGATGCTCGGGGGACCAAACCCCCTTGGGTGAGGAGCAGAGTTGGGGACCTCAGGTGTTTCTCCTCCAAAAAAAAGGGGGGCAAGACCCCTATTTTCATTGCTCCGGGTAAGGTACAGGGTAAGAGACCCTCTCAGCTTCTGCGCTGCCCCGGTTTGAAGCAGCGGCCGTGGGGGTTGCTGTGTTTTTTGGCATGGGCCACGTGCGCCGGGGGGAAGCATCCATGGGGAAGTCGAGGCACGGGGCAGCTCCTGTCTCTCCCGAAATCCCCGTCGGGGCTGGCTATAAAGCGGCCCCCGTGGTGGCCCAAACCGAGTGGTGAGGATGCGGCTGCTGGCGGCGGCGCTGGCCCTGGCCCTGCTCCTCAGCAATGGGGCACCAGGGGGTGGTGAGTGACCCGGGGGTGTCTGTGCAGCTCTCACCCCAAAATCCCGAGGTGGGGGCATCGGGTGGCCTTTTTGGGGTTATTTTTCTTGTTTATCTTTGAGCTGGAGTCTTCTAAATGCAGTGGGGGATGCTTGGGAGCGGGGAGGATTTGCCTGATGGGTTTAAGCTGCTGCTTCTTGAGATGCCCCCGTGAAAATTTGAGCGCTTGGCGGGTTTAATTCCCAAAATATTGGTGAAATTTTAGAAATCCTGAAGCGAATCCCTTTCCCTGTGCATGAAAAGAAAGCTTTGAGGCTGTGCTGGGGGTGATTAAGCCTTGCTTTAGCCTCGTGTCCTCTAATGCTGCAACCCAAACCAATGCAACCGTGCACCGGGGAGGGGACAGGATGGTGGCCCGGGGCTGGTGGCACGGGGACAACGTGGGATGCCCCCTATAAGAGGGGTCGAGACCTGTTTTTGGGCTGCCGCGGGGTGCAGGGCTGTCTCTGGAGAGCCTGCTGACCAACATGAGGTGCAAGTGCATCAAAGCCACCCCCCGGGTCATCAATTTGGGGCTGATCCTGGCCATCGACGTGACGCCGCCGGGGATCCACTGCCGCAGGAAGGAGATCGTGTGAGTGGGGAGGCCCGGGGGACCCGTTCCTCCAAATTTGGGGCTCACGTAGCAATGAAACGAAGGGGGTCCTCATCGCTTTGCAGCCTGACCCTGAAGAGGAACAAGAAGGTGTGCGTGGCCCCCGAGGCGCCCTGGATCCAGCTGCTGATCTACAAGCTGGCGCAGAGGTACGCGACCGAAAACGCGGGCAGCGTTACCCACCCCCACGGCCTCCACCCCCTCCTCACGCCCGCTGTGTTTTCCTCTCCCCCTAAACCTGCAGGAACGCCCCCAAAAAAGAAGCGGCGGC